>NW_021833114.1:0-81234 GCF_006345805.1 Octopus sinensis
CTCTCTCAGTTTTGAGAGATTGTATGTGTAATTGTTTGAGCGGTTACTCCTGTATCCGACAGTATCCGCGGAGTGTTTAATTTTCTTGAATACTTCTTTTAGGAGTTTGAAAAGTGTTAAAAGGAGAACGTCTGGTCTCTTTCCTGTATTTAGTTGTGTTATAAGTTGTTCGATATTATCTTGATATTTCCTCCGTTTCGTGGTATTGTTAATCAATTCCTCTGTAGCGAGCCTTCTTTGATTTGTATTGGCTGTATAGTTCATGGCTATGTTGCCAAATATTTTTTGCATACGTATCCGAGCTACCGTGGTCGCTATTTGTAGCGGCGCCTCCGTAAGAGCGTGAGTCTATGAGAGAGTCCCTGTGTGTATTCTGACATAGTATATAATCTATTTGATGTTCAATAACTATTTGAAGAGTGTTCAATAACTATTTGGTTGGTTGTTGTCGCTGTTTCTATTTTTATTATTTTTGTTATCATTTCATTATTCTATCATCTATTAATCTATCCTGTCGTTATCATTCTATTAATCGTTCCTTTTCCTTTTTCTTTCGCTTTATTGCATCATTCTTTACATGGCAACTTGTTCCTCTTGTAAATCATCCAATTCCCGCAAGAAGGGCCGCTTGTGCTCCTCTTGCGATCTGTATAATCTCAAGTACCTGCATATGTACACATCTAGGGACCTCACAAAATTGCATAATATATTACGTAATTTATTGCATAATCTCAAGTACCCACATATGCTCACATCTAGGGACCTCCCAAAATAAATAATATATAACGCAATTTATTACATAATCTCAAGTACCGACATATGCTCACATCTAGGGACCTCCTAAAATTGCATAATATATTACGTAATTTATTGGATAATCTCAAGTACCCCCATATGCTCACATTTAGGACATCCCAAAATTGCATAATATATTAGGGAATTTATTACATAATCTCAAGTACCCTCATATGCTCACATCTAAGGACCTCACAAAATTGCATAATATATTACGTAATTTATTGCATAATCTCAAGTACCCACATATGCTCACATCTAGGGACCTCCCAAAATAAATAATATATAACGCAATTTATTACATAATCTCAAGTACCGACATATGCTCACATCTAGGGACCTCCCAAATTTGCATAATATATTACGTAATATATTGCATAATCTCAAGTACCTGCATATGCTCACATCTAGGGAGCTCCCAAAATTGCATAATATATTACGCAATTTATTGCATAATCTCAAGTACCCACATGCTCACATCTAGGGTTCTCACAAAATTGCATAATATATTACGTAATTTATTGCATAATTCAAGTACCTGCATATGCTCACATCTAGGGACATCCCAAAATTGCATAATATATTAGGTAATTTATTGCATAATCTCATCAAGTACCCACATATGCTCACATCTAGGGACTCGCAAAATTGCATAACATATTACGTAATTTATTGCATAATCTCAAGTACTCGCATATGTACACATCTAGGGACCTCCCAAAATTGCAAAATTTATACGCAATTTATTGCATAATCTCAAGTACCTTCATATGCTCACATCTAGGGTCCGCACAAAATTTCATAATATATTACGTAATTTATTGCATAATTTCAAGTACCTGCATATGCTCATATCTAGGGAGCTCCCAAAATTGCATAATATATTACGTAATTTATTGCATAATCTCAAGTACCCGCATATGTACACATCTAGAAACCTCACAAAACTGCATAATATATTACGGAATTTATTACATAATCTCAAGTACCTGCATATGCTCACATCTAGGGAGCTCCCAAAATTGCATAATATATTACGTAATTTATTGCATAATCTCAAGTACCCGCATATGTACACATCTAGAAACCTCACAAAACTGCATAATATATTACGGAATTTATTACATAATCTCAAGTACCTG
The DNA here is from genome assembly GCF_006345805.1 of Octopus sinensis. Classification (NCBI taxonomy): domain Eukaryota; kingdom Metazoa; phylum Mollusca; class Cephalopoda; order Octopoda; family Octopodidae; genus Octopus; species Octopus sinensis. Next base: position 1,938 of record NW_021833114.1, read on the forward strand.
CATATGCTCACATCTAGGGAGCTCCCAAAATTGCATAATATATTACGCAATTTATTGCATAATCTCAAGTACCCACATGCTCACATCTAGGGTTCTCACAAAATTGCATAATATATTACGTAATTTATTGCATAATTTCAAGTACCTGCATATGCTCACATCTAGGGAGCTCCCAAAATTGCATAATATATTACGTAATTTATTGCATAATCTCATCAAGTACCCACATATGCTCACATCTAGGGACCTCGCAAAATTGCATAACATATTACGTAATTTATTGCATAATCTCAAGTACTCGCATATGTACACATCTAGGGACCTCCCAAAATTGCAAAATTTATTACGCAATTTATTGCATAATCTCAAGTACCTTCATATGCTCACATCTAGGGTCCGCACAAAATTTCATAATATATTACGTAATTTATTGCATAATTTCAAGTACCTGCATATGCTCACATCTAGGGAGCTCCCAAAATTGCATAATATATTACGTAATTTATTGCATAATCTCAAGTACCCGCATATGTACACATCTAGAAACCTCACAAAACTGCATAATATATTACGGAATTTATTACATAATCTCAAGTACCTGCATATGCTCACATCTAGGGAGCTCCCAAAATTGCATAATATATTACGTAATTTATTGCATAATCTCAAGTACCCGCATATGTACACATCTAGAAACCTCACAAAACTGCATAATATATTACGGAATTTATTACATAATCTCAAGTACCCACATATGCTCACATCTAGGGACCTCCCAAAATTGCATAATATATTACGTAATTTATTGCATAATCTCAAGTACTCGCATATGTACACATCTAGGGACCTCCCAAAATTGTATAATATGCTTGCTACCAAACCTATAATTACGCCTATCATTGCTTATGCACCGAGAGACCGGTACATCGTAGATCTTGTTGATTTAAGGGTTAGGTTAGGGTTAGGGTAAAAAAGATGTAATAACTTAAATCTCCTGCATAATATATTACGCCTTCCATTTTGTCATTCTCAATATTCACTGGATTTTCCATAGAAAGGGACTATCTTCGTCGTCGAGTGCACTATATTGTTGTAGTCGAAATCAATATCCTTAATGCATGCAACGTATCTTCCAAAAAATTCATTTGAGGCGCTAGTAGAGATCCGTCGCTTTATACTTTGGTTAAATCTAATTAAGAAAATAATTAAAATACAACCTCTCCACTTGACCTTGTACCTATAAATCAATCTTCTCAGCTATGAAAATAAGCGGTCCCGTCCAAAGTGATTAAGATTATGTTCCGCCTAAATTATATTGAAATAAATTTTAACTTCAACAAATTTGAGCTTCAGCTCCATTTCAACCTCGCAAAAAACGCAATTATAGACCAGTTCTATTGTAGAATACAACTCCATTTTCGAATGTAACAGATTCAGAGAGTTTCCTGATTCTGAACCTGTCGAGGCAGCTCATGCTATCAGGAAATTCTAATTTCTGAATTTTATTCTTTGATATTTTGTATAATACTGAGAATTTCATTAGTTAGTCTCACTATCCGCATACTTTCACGCTTCTTTATTTAAACTTTAAAAAACGGATTTTATTAAAATTTATAACTAATTAATCATTTCCAATGACGATTTGTATTAATTTATCATTTTTTCGATATGATTTTTTGTCAATTTGATGTTGGCGTTTCATTAACGGCGTGTTTCTTTATCGGACTGTGACATAATATGTGACATGGTTTGCGTGATACCTATGGGCCGCGCGATACCTGACGTGACCTTGCAGCTTAACTATTGTAATTAATATTAAACTTCAAAGAATAATAACTTGTTAATTATTTTTTAAGTCTGGACATTGGCACAATCGAAATTTCGCTCATCGAATTTTTTATCTATTAAATTTGAATGTTTAAACTACCTCAACGCGATTGTTTGATAAAATACTGATAATTTCTGCAGATGGATAATATGGAGATTCAAACTTATTCAGTCGCAATCTTTTCGGACTTGTAAACGAATAATTACAATCATCTACATATAGAAATTCAAATTACATGAATTTTCAATTGGACTCGGACAATTGTTTGCATCATCGACTTGATCAGGACTCAACAAATCATTACTTGAATTATCTAAGGAATAATTTTATAATTACAACCATAAAATATTGTATTTATTCCACTTATTCCCCGGTATCTTTCAAAAGGGCTCTCATTAGAAGATGAGTGGACAGAAATGTTATAACTGTACACTGCATTTTCTAATTTTTCCAGCCACTTTTTATTATCATTGTCGATCATTTTTGCCATTTTTCTTGTAATTGACTGGTTGAAGCGTTCGACAATCCCTTGTGAGCGGGGATTGTTTGGCCTTCCGTGAATTCGTTTGATATTGAATTCCTCACATAGATTGGTCATTTCACGATTCTTGAATTCAGTCCCATTATCGGACTGAAGAAATTGACACGGACCATTTAAGAAAAATAAGGTTTTCACAAACTTCATTTGAGGACTTAGTGTAGAGCGGCCTCGCAAATGCAAATCTATAAAAATTGTTAAAAAAACTAACCTGCTATATACGTCAATGACCGTTAAAATCCATTTAAAATTTTTATTTATAGTAGAAAAACTTTTCAGATCTATAAGATATATCTGAAATCTTTCATTTGGGCAAGATGCAAAGACATGGTTATTTATATCTCCAATCTAGGATTTAAAAAAATTAAAACTTTTAAGGGTCGCGCAAATTTACAAATTTCACAGTTTCGAATGACTTTTCGAATAATCTCATTTTTAACTGTGAAATATCGTTGTCGACATTCATATTCAATTTTGTTAACTCCTCCATGCAAGAAGTCATGCAAACTTTTAGCAACGATCTCCATTTCGGGTTCATTGTCCAGACAAATCACTAGCTTGTGATCTGAATTCGCACATTTAAGATACAATCTATACATTTACAATTTGTATGATACCTTTCATTAATTACAGTAAAATTTTCAATTTTCTTAACTAGTCTATATTTTTTTTGCTTTGTAAGATGTTCAGGAAATTTATCCTGTAAAACATCTTTTAAAATTTGATATTCCAAACTATTCTTTACATAACCTTTGTACGAGGACATTGCTGCAAAACATACTTGCACGCTAGAAATAACTCAAGAAATTTAGGTTTTCCACCAAAAAAATTAATTTCTGATAATTAAATTCCTACAAATATAATTTTTTGTCAAAATGAGAGAGTCTTTAGCTAATTTAGTAAATTATTAAATGATAAGAATGAGTCGCGGTCTAATTAAAAGATTTATAATTTAATCCCATCAATGTCATAATTGCACATTTCAAGGTCACGTCAGGTATCGCGCGGCCCATAGGTATCGCGCAAACCATGTCACATAATATTATCTATTAATTCGATTGTCATCTATTTCATAAAAATTACATTTTTATTTTAATAAAAAGTTGTCGGTCCACTCAACGGCGTGGTCCATTCAGCGAACGGTGACAATAAATAATCAATTATTTATTATGTCAGACAATTATTTATTCGAATCATATATGCGGGATTCTCTTCGAAATGTTGTGTTCCAGCCTCTGAGAGGCAGAGATGATATTGACAATCTCGATGATCACCTTAGATCGTCAATCATAAAATTCCTGGATGTTTATGCATTAAAAAATGTATGGAAACCTAAAGGAACGCAAAAGCGGATGAATTCGAAACTTGTCATTCTGATCAGAACGAAAGGTACTCTGAAAATCGCAGGAAAAGATGTCGGGTTGAGTCAATTAAATGTCGCCTGGAATTGGAGATCGACAAGATAAAATCTACTATTGCAAAAATTGCCAAGACTGAGATCGAAAGTAAATGGAGGTCTGAATGCAGAAAACTGGATAAGCAAAACCTTAATTTCTAGAAAGCATATCAATGCCTTACCAGAAATGATCCCAAAGGATTTGAAATTTCACTAAAAGAACCAGACGGGAAATATATCTCCTCTGATCGTATCCCGGAAGTACTCAGGAACCAACTCTGTCAGGTTCAAGAGGTCGAATCTACCGTTCCACGAGGGAGTTATGACCAAATTGTGAAGAAGCTTGGTCCTTCGCAATTATCGGAGGGACCATTATGTGGGGCGATAACACAGGAAGAGGTTGAAAATGCAATTGCTGGGTTGAAAAACAAGGCGCCTGGCTTCGACTACATCCATCAGATGTTGTTAAAGAAGGCCTCTGAAATCTTGATAAAAGCACTGACTATGTTGTTTCACGCCAGCTGGACGTTCGGACACCTTCCATCGGCGTGGAAGCATACGATTGTTCGAATGATTCCAAAATTTGGTAAATCAACACTGCTAGCAGAGAACTACTTCTCTAAGACAATGGAAAAGATTGTCTTTAACAGATTCTCTGGTCATATAGAATCACAAAATTTGCTTTTACCCGAACAATGGGGATTTCGTGAAGGAAGATCCACAGGGGACTGCCTCAGAGAGTTAGAGCACCAATTATCTCGAGCTGACAGAAATAAAGCATGGCTAACTGTGGTGTGTCTAGACCTGGCCAAAGCCTTCGATAGCGTGTGGCACCTGGGCCTACTCCCCAGAGTCCATGACACCGGAGCCGGGATCTATCGATGGCTGGAGAGGTTCTTGTCAGGAAGACAATCATTTGTCCGCTGTGGAAACCGCCTATCGGGGTGTGTGGAACTTAGAAGGGGAGTCCCGAAGGGATCTATCTTGAGTCCACTTCTGTTCAACCTCTTCTTGGCGGACATTCCTCTGCCGTCGACACGTACTGGCAAGCTCGTCATCTATGCTGACGATATCCTGGTCATGGATACCTCAAAAAGGATATCGCAGTCTTGGAGACGACTTAAATCATACATTGCAACGCTAAAGATGTGGACTATAGAGAAGGGTTTGACCCTAGCACCGGAGAAGGGCACCATTTCATGGTTGCGGAGAGGGAGTCGCTATGCGGAGTCGTGTGCATATGCGATGAGTAGTTATGTGATAAATCTCTCGAAAAGCAAAAATCTTTATTACCTGGGAGCAACCATCAACTGTCGTGGCTCGTACGCAGATCATATAGCAAATCAAAGAAAGAGGAGTGTGCGAATTCTCAAAAGCTTAACCAGGTTTCATCTGGATCCGGAAACGTACATCTACGTATACAAAACGTGTGTGCAGCCAGTCCTCACATATGGCTACGAGGGCTGGTATGGTACGGAGGAGAGTGACTACCTGATCGAACAGTTGGAAAAGACAAGACGTTTCGCTATGAAATTGGCTTACGGAGTACAACTTGACGGAAGGTTAAAAGACTAACAAAAATCCTCTGTGTCCACGATCCGGATGGTCTTGGAGAATTGTTGTCAACTATGACTACAATTGGGGATACGCATGGAAAGAGACACTTCGGTGCCTTGTTTTTATCTCCCCGTTAATGATTTCTTCCTTGTTTTTCTTTTCAGTCAATAAATTCTATTCTATTATGTCAGACTAATTTTTTAAATTTCTATTTTTTTCGGCCATTTGTGACAAGTGTAGATTATTCGGCGTGTATTTTATTCGGGCTGTGACAGAAGATAATAATTTAATAAGGATTGGATAAGGATTGAATTAAGAAAAATATTATAATGCGACATTACAAGATAGAAATTATTATGTTGGTATTGTGGAGTTTGAGCTATACATTACTACACTGATATAGATTTTATGATCCGTAGAGTAATAAGGGAAAAACATGTCTATTTGCTGACAGTCAATAAAAAAAGATTGTATCTACTGCCTGCTTCGTTCGGAAAGGGGTTCTTTGAAGTCGCCCATTTAAATGAGCGTAATTTCCTAAAGATGCATGATAACCTCCTGGTGTCTGATGCCAGAATATCAAACAAAATCTACGCGATCTTGCATACGGAAAAAACGCGAGCTAGTCATTTTGCAACCATAAAGGCGTATTTCTTGGCTAATTACGGCTTCACAAATGAACAAGTGGTAGATGTGAAGGGATTGATAATAGTACAAAAAGAGTCTTTGATAAACATAATCAATTTAATAGTTTTTCACAAAACCCTCCTCAAAGTTTTGACAATGCCGCTAGGGAACTCCTCAAATTGGCCACAATTTTTGAATTAATTTTTTTTATTTAGACGATCAATAATCTACTACTTAATAAAGAGTCTATTTTACGGGATTCGAAAATCTATCAAAATTCGTTTAAAGCTGCTCACAAATCAAAATTTCCTACGCTTGAAGAAAAATTCATTGAATGGATGGATACAATAGAGTCAGAAAGTATTAATTGAAAACTAATTTCTAGGTGGTTTTTTGAATGATTCCTTAATATCGTGTAAGCCTTACACGGGCCGGATTAAAAAAATTTTAGGCTCCGCGGGCCAGACTATTTATTTTTGATTTAACAAAATTCATACTATGATTTTTAATTTATAATTTTAATTTAAAATCATTTAACAACACATTTATTAATTTTTATAATTAAAATATGTTCCAGAAACTTGACATCTTTTCTGAGTCGCATTTCAAATCAATAATTTCCAATTGTAAGTTAGCTGCAAGATGTGTAATATTTGCAGTGAATGGTGATCGAAAAACAGTAAATTCTTTTTCAAGTTCACGAAAAAGTTACAAACGTGTCTCAAACTATTGAAGTAATCCTGTTATGTTCACTTTATAACGACTCATATCAACATTCGATGTGGTGGAAATTACACTTTTTAAACAAGAAAAATGCTCAGTGTTTCCCACTGTCAATTGTGTCTCCCATAACATTAGCTTCACGGTGAAAGCTTGTATGCATTCGAAATATTGTGTAACAACTTTATTTCGTCCTTGCAAATTTTTGTTAAGTGTGTTCAGGTGTTCTGTAATATCCACCAAAAATGCCAAGTTTAGCAACCAATCAAGAGATTCCAATTCTGGTAAAGGTTTGTTTTTTGCAAACATGAAGTGTTTGATTTCTTCTTTTAAATCGAAAAATCTCTTCAATAACAAACCTCGACTTAACCAGCTGCCTCACTATCATTTCGAAATTTGGAAAAAGAAGATTGCTGATTCCGCAAACATGCAAGTAGTGCATTGTACTTCTTTTTTCTAATTTTTCCCATCAAATTATTCATGATCATCGTGGGTTTGGTAATGTCGTCAAATGTTATATTCTTTGACAACTGAAATTTCTTGTCTACAGACCAAACAAGTAGGTTTCCGATTTAAATCGGCAAAGAAATATTCCAGTTTCCACTTTTTTGAAAATATCTGCATTCTGTATCAACCTTACGTTATGTTGAAAAAGGCATCAGCACAAGACAAGAAAAACAATTAGAATAATATAAATCTAAAAATATATTCATTTAAATCGGGAAGTGCATCCATCCACAAGTGCACGAAGGACCACCGCCAAATCGGCTGGCTGTACCAGAGGATATCGATCGCAATCTTGCGAGGTAACTCGCTTGCAATCCGAGGTGCAGCCACTGCCGACACTTAATTAGCTATTTTGAAGAACTCTTTTTGATTAATACCTTGTCTCTATTCATTTAAATAAAATTATTAAACAATTAATTATTTTTTAAGTAATAATTTTTTTATTTATATTCTAGAATCTAGATTCTTGTATTTTTATTTGGTGTTAAACAATAATTTTAGATTTTAAATACACTTTTAAACTTTTACCGCGGGCCATTTGAGATCGTCCGCGGGCCAGCTCTGGCCCGGGGGCCGTATCTTTGACACCCCCGGTGTAAGGCTTCGCATTTTGCCAAAGAGTTACAACTTAGTAACTTTAAAAATTCTAATGGATTTTCGGCAAAATTCAAAAAGAGACACGGTTTTAGAATGCTAAAATTACATGGAGAGATGCGAACTGATAGAGAAGTTGACATTAATTTAAAGGAAGAAATTTCTAAATCGTATAAGCTTGATCTAATTTATAATTTGGATGAAACTGTATTATACTACAAGCTTATTCTATCGAAAAGCGTATGCTGAAACCGATTCCAAGGATACAAAAATTTTAAAGACCGTGTGTCTATTATGCTTTGTTCAAACATGAACGGAAGTCATAAATTGAAACCTGTGATGATTGGAAAACCGAAAGTCTCTAGATGTTTTAGAAATTTTGACTATGAATGTCTTGTCTCATATTATAGCTCGCAGAAAGCTTGGATGACTGGATCTATTTTTATTGATTGGATTATTAGCTTTGATCTCCAGCTTAAAATTAAAAAGAAGAAAATTTTATTGCTAATAGACCAGTGTCCTGCACATTCTTTTCTTCAAAACTTGGATTGTATTATGTCGCGAGCGCAGCGCGCGACCGAGCGCTAGACGCGACTTTGACACCTAACAAGCCTATCATCAACAAATATATTTATTAAATTATTTAAAATTTTAACATGATTTAAAATTAAAATTGAAATAACTTAAGTTTTCCATTGAATCCCATAAAATAATTTATAAGTAGACCTTAATAGAAAAAGTAAAATCAATGAATACTGAACGCTAATTTGGTTTAGGTTGTGAGGGGGGTAATAATTTGACAGATCTCATTGCTATTTTTTCGTTTTAATCTCTAAAATTAGGTCTTCCAATCAAAAATGAACTGTGCAGACAGGCTTGCTCCTTCAGAAGATTCTTGTTTTGACATTTTTATAAATTATGAAGCATTTAGATTTTTTCTCATTATTCTAAAATATCAATTATGAATTTTAAAATATTATTTTTATTTATGAAATCGGTTTTAAAGCTCATTCTGCTTTGGCATCGATTTTAATTTTTGTTATCGAATATATTTAATCCCAAATACAAGCCTGGGTATTTGTCAATTTATAGATTTTTTGATTGATCGGATCTAGAAATTGAGTGGTCGCTCGCTGCGCTCGGTCGCTCGCTGCGCTCGCGACATATTAAGATTTTATTTTTTCCTAAAAATTCTACTGGATTACTACAACCAATGGATATTGGAATTATAAAAACTTTCAAGACTTATTTCATGAGAAGAAAGCTACAGTACTTAACTGATTTGCTGGAGACTGAAAATATTTCTGTATTCAATTCATACAAAAAATTGACATTAAAAGATGCAATTTTGTTTGTTGATATGGTTTGGGGTGACGTATCTACTGAAACCATTCAAAATTGTTTTAAGATTTTAAATAAATCTAGTCACGAAAATTCATTAATTGAACATTATGACATTGAAATTGAAAGAACTGATATTTTCGATCCTTTAATGAGTGAAGATTTTTTAGGTATTGAATGCACAGAAGATCAAGATATAAACGAAAATTGTTTACAAGAGGATCAAGAGTCTGAAAGTAGCGACGAAGAGATAAAAATCATATATCCACTTGATAGAAAAGATATTGCAAGAAGATTAACTGAAATAGAAAGGGAAGTTTACTGTAATGCAGAAACTGAGAATGATGTTTTACTCATTACTGCAATAAGAAATTACAAAGCAAAGTTAAAAAGAGCCAATAAAAAGGAATTGGATTGAATTTTTTTAATAAAATTTGTCACAGTCCAGACGTGCGTCACGCCGGACGTGAGTCACTTGTTAAAAATTTATAAAAATAAATAAAAAATACCTAAATAGATATACCTTACTCCAATTTTACCATATTAGTGTTTTTTATGTCTTTTTTTGGATAAAAGTTCATATTATTCACCCACAAAAAACAAACATAACGCATTTTTGACTCGGCATAACGTTTTATCGATTAACTTCAATTTTTTTTATTTAAAAAAAATTTTAAAATATTAAAAATTATTTTTTTGATTTCCTTAGCCGACTAAAATGTACTTTCTCAATAATATCCCCCTCCTCATTTTCTAAGTCCAATGTGTTTCCGTCCTGTTTTATCACTCTGTATGCAGATGTATCTATCTGGTCATACAGAGGATATTTTCTTGTGTTTTCATTTACATCCTGATCCATCCGTAAAAGTGCGTGATCTCCAACTGATATTTCCTCTTCATCAAATCTCCATCTTCTCCTTTTTTTTCATTTTTTCACCCGCACTTTGCAAATTGTTCAGTACATCTTCTTGCATTCTATTCACTTCTTCGCTTTCATACACAAAATCTACCTCTTCGTATTCATTTTCTCCTTATCGTAAAATAATTTCATAATTACCAGTAAAAGCAAATAAAGACTGCATAATCTGATCATCTAGTTTTTTTTTCATATCCCACTCCCATAAAAATATTAAACGGAATATGCTTCGTGGTGTCATGTTTAGAATTATTGTATTGGTAGACAATTCTTTTAATAATTGTATGATATTCTCCGAACATTCCATTTGAAGCGCTTGTAGAAGAGATCCATCGTTTTATAGATTGGTTAAATTTTAAAATTAACAAAATAAATATACCGTTCTACCTGACCTTGTATCCATGGGGCACGTGGTCTTCCACATATGTGCTTAGTTCCAAACCTTGTACACATTTCCTCCATCATATTGTTTTTGAACTCCTTTCCATTATCTGTTTGCAAGATTAATGGAGCTCCAATCATCATAAAAATGTTTTCAATAATAGGCACTATTTCTGTGCCGCATTTGGTTTTCGCAAGTTCTACAACCCCATATTTTGAAAAAGAGTCAATTAAAACAAGAATCTGGATAAATCGTAATAAATACCCATTTAAAGTTGTTATTTATTTCGGAATATCTTCTTAAATCTATCAAATCAGCAATGTATCTATCTCTTGGGCCTTTTGCAATAATAGGAGTGATAACCTGCCTTGTGACTAGCCTCTTCCAAAATGTACATAATTGTGCTCACACTAATCATAATTAAATAAATTGATACTTCTATATATTTCAGCTTTAACTCTTGATCTTCTATGCAGAATAATCTGACTTTTTTATTCTTTTGGTATATGTAGGCTATATTTTCCTCAATAAGTATTCGGTTAGCAATCCTACGTAATCTAAAACGTTCTCTTCTACTGATTCCGTCATCAAATGATCCAAATTGTTTAAAAGTTCTTATTTTCAATAAATCCTCTTGTGATAGTGTAATTAGAAACATTTGATAACGTGCAAAATTTAAAAATAAAATACAATAATATATAATATTAATTAAGAAATTGTGATTTTTGAATGATTTTATTATATAAAAAATATAAAAATATCCAAAATCTGACCAAGTGACTCACGTCCGGCGTGACTCACGTCTGGACTGTAAAATTTAAACATGTTTATTTTATTTTTTCAGTATTGAATTTTTATCAAATTGGCCATAAAATTTGTATGTACCAAAAATGGCCAATTTGCGAGGGTTCACTGTATGGTATCATAAAGTTGCGAGCTCAAAGTCCAATCATTATTTATACAAATACAAAGTCAAGTTACAAAAAAAATAAAGTGCAATCTGTGGTAGAAAACACCAGAGTATGCATTAAAGTGGATACTACCATTTACATTTCGATTATTGTCCAGCGCAATAAGTTAGACATTTTAGTACAAAATAATATCTCAGGCCACAGGAACCGGTTGGAAAACACTCTCTCCGTGGCGTTTCTTGACCAAAAGCAAAAGAGTCTAGTCCTCAGATTTCGGAAGCAAATGAGTCGTCGGATTAATTTAATTAACTTTTAATTGTCTCTGTTTTTTGTTTAATAAAAGTGCGTTAACAAGAGTTTTATGTATTTTTTATGAAGACGCTAAGTAGTGCGGATTTATAGTTCAGAAATTTAAAAGATATACAATCCCGACATCGATTCAGTCTTAAAAACTAATTTCAAGTTATTAAACATTTCAAAAGCTGGCAAAAAAGCAAAGTTGTAATTAATTAGAGAACGGAGATTTGTCAGTGTAAATTACCATGACATCGAAATTAAGCAATTGATTATATACATTTCTAAGAGGCATAACTCTTAGTCCCTCCTTTAAAGATTTGAGTTCCACGAAGTTGCGTGAAATAACTTGTCCGTTTTCTTCTTCCACAACAAATAGAATAAAAGATACACTTTCTTTAATGCTGGCTTTTTCCAAAACTATTTTTGAATTTTCCAAACAATCGTTCAAATAGCATTTTCCTTCAGTCTCGATAGCACACTTTAAATGTCCTTCTGTAAAACAGTTCCCAGATATTAAAGAAACTTTTATTGTCACATTTCGTTTTGTCGATCCGTTTAAATGAAGGGACATGATCTTAATGTAAATAAATATGATCATTGCTTTTATCGCAATTCTACTGTTCTTATTTAGTGATGGTAGTCCACGTAAACTTCGGGGCTTGAGAATATAACCTCCCCGATTATTGTAGTCAAACATTGCGCAGTTCAGATGGACATTTTGATCGAATGTTTGGAAGTTAAGCGCAACCATCTGAATTCCAGTTTTCCAAAAAGGCTATCGATTATTAAATTTGTACAAACAAAGGGGTTGATATTCGAAGAATCTACACGGGATATTTTTGGGTACACACGAAATATTTGTTTGGCCGATCGCCTAAAAGCGTCATAATTTATTTACTCTATTAAAGAATCTTGAGATGACTCCACAAGAGAAATTGCTTGCGATTCGGAAACTGAAACAAGGCGAAAGGGCATGTTATAATCTAAATTCTGGAAATAAATATAAACCATTTTCTGATTTTAGCATGGATAGTTTGGAGGTAACCAAATAATTGACCATCTCGCATAAAGATTCTCTTGCTGGAAAATTGGTATTTTCCTCTCTGTTTGACGGGGCTCTTTTTTTGTTTAGTTTGATCGACCGACTAAATCTTTTTTGAATATAGTGAGTTAAAGACTGTTTTCTTTTTTGTATAGCTTTTATTAAAGTATATTTAAAACCTTTAGATCCATACGCTGAATTTTCGGAATTGTAATTCGCTCCAATTTCATTGTCAATTGTTTTAACTTCAAAATTTTTTATAAATTTATTTTCTAGTGCGATAAAATAAGTGGTTTGAATCTTACCTTTAAATAAATCGTCTTTACATTTAATAATAATTTTATTGCGAACTTCCCACAAAGAAGGAAGGCTTTCTAACCAGCGAGTAGTCCATAAATTTTGACCGAATACTGCTCTCATATTTTGTGCCATCTTCATTTGACACAGTGTGCTGAGAATGATTAATTAAAAGTTTACGAGCAATGGTTTTCAATTGATAGAATAATTGGATGATCACTTGTTACAAATGCTACCTCTGAAATAGCCTCTACTACAGAAGAAAATGGTAGTGACGAGCAGATGGTTCTTCCATGGGTCACTACAGGCTCATCGCCATCCCAACAGTCTACTTCTACACAACGACAACCTCCTAACAAGCATGCTCTATATATATCTGCACATGATTTCCCACTTAGTTGATTTCCTGCAAAGTATAAAAAACGTGCAACCGGATAAATATGTATTGTGTGAAGAGTTAATAAAGTAATGACTTAGGGGGTATCCGTCATCTACTCTTCTCTCTAGAGCTTTTCGATCAATAAAACTGCTTTCTCCACTTAACAAATACTTGGTAAGACCACTTAGTGAAAGTTTATCTAATAGAATTATTTACCGTTAGAACCCTGCATTTGGAGGGAATGGTCAGGTTCAAACCAATTTATAATTTCTGAGGCCATACATTCTGTCGGTTGCATTTTTTGTATTCGTTGAAGAAATAAGTTTAATTTGTTATGTTTTATTATGCCATTTGAAAAATAACTAGTAGCAAGAGAGAACATATGTACTTGATAAGAATTTTTTCAATATTCAGCCAATCAATTAAGCGAAGTCGAAAATTAATGAATTTTTCGAGAGTAAAATCCTTCAAATATAAAAAATGATTCTTTAATATAAAATACACAAATACCAGATTTGAGGGAAACTGCGCTTCTTTTAGACATTGAACTAATTTATTAGTATTATAATGCTGGTAATTTTTGATAAATCTATTACATAATTTTGAACTGTATTACTCTTTAATTTTCATTTTTTTATGTGCATTTATTTTGATGTAAAATTTATTAAACTCTTTTTCAAGTATGTTAAGTGGGCTTGGATAATAATTACTTGCACAACTCATGAAGTTGAAAATAATATTAATTAATTTCTACATAATTATCAGATTCAGTAAACCTGAACGTATTTATGACTAAAGAATGTGAATGTTAATTGTTCTGTGTTCGCATATGAATTCCCAACGAATATTGTGACTACATTTCCCTTTAACTTTTCAACCAAGTGTCCTCTACAAGAGGTCAGATTCCCAAAATTCTAAATAAAACAAATTTAAACATAAACTAGTTCCATGTGTCTTTTTTCCACAACATCCTTAATGTCAGTCAGTTCAATAAAGCATATACACTAAACAGTATATTCAATGAATACCTCCTTGTCAGCATTTATACATGCAATTTGATAAAGGTCGATGGTCATTAGGATGAGCTCAATTTTGTTAGATTTGCGATTATATTTTAAGCATCGAATGGAATTAAATTTATTATGTGGCTGGTTCGTGGTAGTGTTTATCATTGAACAAACTCGTGATTTTATTTATATCAACTTAAAATTCAAGCTTGATATTTTTCATTAAAAGCTAAACTATTTAATAAAAATAATAATTAAGTTGTGTCCGACACTTGGAGATCTCATAAGCCAATTTTCTCCGCCCCTCCCAGTCATTCGCAGTTTCAAGAAGCTTTGATAAAGGCAATCCCGCGACTTCTACTGTTGATAGCCATCAAGTCACGGTCGGCCGGGACTTTTTTTCTTAACAATATTGCTCAGCATAATGAATCTTTCAAATGAATTAAAGCGGGCGACATGTATATTTTTTTAATAATGTTAATATAATTTAAAATTCAAAGTAGCAGCAGTTTACCTCTAATTATAACCTACGAGAGTTTCTCAATAAAAACTTATGAATTCTGTTTCATTTTTTTGATTAGGCTTCGTGCAAATGATCTCTATCAGAGGTCTTAAATGTCAGAAATGGACACTCATATTGTTGGCATTGACACGAGCATACCCCTCGATTTTATTTCTTTATACACTAAGATTGATGGCATGATGATCTAAAATATATCAATATGAATCGTTAAATGACTTGTTAACTTTTATTTTTAATTCACAAACAAAAAATAATGAATTTTATACAACTTTTAAAGGTTCTCTGTTTAATAAATATTGTTTTTCTCAAACGAAAAAGTTTATTTTTGCTAATTTTTAATTTCATCATTTTTAAAAATAGAATCAGAAATAAGAGTTGTCGGTTAGGATAATCAGACTATTATTAGCGAACACTAAGACAAGAATTGGGACACCCAAAGGTGATTCCATCTCTCATTTACTATTTACCATATATCTTGAATTTGTTTTCCGCGACCTCCGTAAATGCTATACAGGAGAAATAAAAGAGACATTTTATTCTGATGATGTGGATTTCGTATCACGGAACGTGACCGCACTCAAACACCTACTAGAAAATGCACCATCGAGAATTGGAAAATGGTTTCTCAGCGTAAATGTAAACTTCATTCAACGGATTATTGAAACTGGATTCGTTCCATAGAAGGCAACTAAAAAGCTTACTCGGAATGAAGTGTACGCGAAAAATATCAACCACTTGTATGAACAATTTTTTTCATTTATAAAATTAACAAAAACTGTTCATAGAACACGACTACAGACAAAAATTTGTCGGCTTTAATTAAAGTTGGGACTACAAAAATAATTGAGCCCGACATATCAAAAATCTTATTGGAAAAAATATGTCAATCATCCGAAAGTAGATCTAAGCACGATTAAAAGATAGTGATTACACATTTAGATTTCCTTATTTTTGGTTTTTCACTAAAATAAATAAATAATCTTTCCTTGATGAAAATTATTATGAACTAGCTCGGCAGCTCGCTTCGCTCACCGCGACCTAGCTCCTGCGGAGGGCCTGTTTCATCAAACAACTATAAGTTTATGTAGATGTATAAAACTACCTGGTTTAATGTAACCCTATTCTATCGCCTGTTGATAAACGATGTTTGTCGTCCGTCCTTCCTTGGCATATATGAATAAATTTTCTCTTCTGCCTACCCTCAAGCATCCCACATACAGCTGTCCATGTGAAAAGCACTCACTCTCTAAAAATAACCCAACTACCTTTAATGACTGTCCCTGGGCCTTGTTTATTGTCATTGCAAACTTTTTTTTCATTTTTTGTGGTTTATTTTTTTATATTTAATTTTTTCATTTTTCCTTTGTAATTTCTTTTTTTTCTTTTTTTATTTTTTACTGGCGGAAATGGGGCAGGGGGATGGACGGCAGGCGGAAATGCGGCAGGCAAGAAAGCGACACACAAAAAAGATTTAATTAATTACCTTATTAAGCTGACCGTTTTTTCTTCAGCTTCGTTTTTCCTCCTTCGGTTATCTATTTAAAAAATTATTTTTGAATAATAAAAAAGTTTAGGAAAAGAGGCATACCGAAAATAAATTCTATCTTTACGAAAAACTCAAGTAAATAGTTAATATTTTTACGCAAATTCTTCTGATTGCGCTGTCAATTGGTGGTAAATTGTGTTAATGATTGTGCTAATGTGGTTTCAACTATCAAAGTGTTTTTCAAAATCTGTTAATTGCACACTCTATTTAAGGTCGTGCGTCAATTGGTGGTAAATTGTGTTAATGATTGTGCTAATGTGGTTTCAACTATCAAAGTGGTTTTTCAAAATCTGTTAATTGCACACTCTATTTAAGGTCGTGCGTCAATTGGTGGTAAATTGTGTTAATGATTGTGCTAATGTGGTTTCAACTATCAAAGTGGTTTTTCAAAATCTGTAATTGCACACTCTATTCAAAGTCGTGCAATCTGTGATTGCACATTCTGTCAAAGTCAAATATGATAATAGCTTTAATTTTGATTCATGGTCGATAATGATATATGCATTTAATTTAAAGAGAAAAACATAGGATGAATTGAATTTCTTTATCGCGAATAATTGGGAGTTCATCATTGTTAATATTCTCGCTGTCGTTTTCATCAAGGATATTCTTAATACGTGAGATTTTTGCCTTGAAGGTTTTAATGGACCTCATCATGAATGTCGAGGACATTCGCGTTGTTCATTTTAATCAAAATGCAGAAAATATTTTGATTTTTTGGGGGAAAGTTTTAAGGACTTCATCATGTAAGTCGAGGACATTGTAGTGTTCATTTTAACCAAAATGCAGAAAATTTTTTTTAATTTTTTTGGGGGGAAGGTTTTAAGAACTTCATCATGTAAGTTGAGGACAGTTGTAGTTGTTCATTTTAACCAAAATGCAGAAAATTTTTTTTTAATTTTTTTGGGGGGAAGGTTTTAAGGACTTCATCATGTAAGTCGAGGACATTTTAGTTGTTCATTTTAACCAAAATGCAGAAAATTTTTTTTTAATTTTTTTGGGGGGGAAGGTTTTAAGGACTCATCATGTAAGTCGAGGACATTGTAGTTGTTCATTTTAACCAAAATGCAGAATTTTTTTTTAATTTTTTTGGGGGGGAAGGTTTTAAGGACTTCATCATGTAAGTCGAGGACATTGTTAGTGTTCATTTTAACCAAAATGCAGAAAATTTTTTTTAATTTTTTTGGGGGGAAGGTTTTAAGGACTTCATTGTAAGTCGAGGACATTGTAGTTGTTCATTTAACAAAATGCAGAAAATTTTTTTTTAATTTTTTTGGGGGGAAGGTTTTAAGGACTTCATCGTAAGTCGAGGACATTGTAGTTGTTCATTTTAACCAAAATGCAGAAAATTTTTTTTTTTTTTAATTTTTTTGGGGGGGAAGGTTTAAGACTTCATCATGTAAGTCGAGGACATTGTAGTTGTTCATTTTAACCAAAATGCAGAAAATTTTTTTTTAATTTTTTTGGGGGGAAGGTTTTAAGGACTTCATCATGTAAGTCGAGGACATTGTAGTTGTTCATTTTACCAAAATGCAGAAAATTTTTTTTAATTTTTTTGGGGGGAAGGTTTTAAGGACCTCATCATGTAAGTCGAGGACATCGTATTGCCAATTTGAAGTTGGTGTGCAACACACAGACAGACAGACAGAAGCCACACAGACAGACACCAGACAGACGAACAGACAACAGACAGACACACACCATACCATTTTATTATTAAGATGTGGCCCTCGAAGGAAAATTATTTAAAAATGTGTCCCCTGAAGCAAAATGAGTTTGACACCCCTGCATTATACTTTCAAGTTGTTTTGTATTTGGCATATTTTAATTGATTGGTTAGATCTAAAAATTATTAAGTTAGTAATTACCTCTCCACTTGGCCTTGTATCCACGGTGCGCGTGGTCTTTCACATACGTGATTTATATCAAATTTAAACTCTTTTCCATTGTCGGTTTGCAAAATAATTGAGAATCAATAAGAAATAGTTTATTTAAACAAATCAAAATTATTAAATTCATTGAAGTGAAAAATATCTTATGATAATTTTTGTTCCAATTTCCTTCTCTTTACTCCTCCTTCCGCCGGATTCATGGGCCGGAATACAGCGTCTGTATGCTTGACAGGTTCCTCTGGAGTCTCGTTGTGGCTGTTTCCTTTATTTATTCGTTCATTGATCACATGCTACGCCGTTGTAGGCAAGAGTTTGTACTCCGGGAGCATGGTCTCCAGTATTTTTTTAATTACGATTGTCTGAAAATATGCACCCGTTGAGTCGTGGATTTTTAGGAGGTTTTGGTAGTGTTTGTAAAATCTGGATGTGATTCCATCCTATGTAAGGACCAACAGTACGACATTCACATTTGTATTGTGGATTGACCTCAATTCGCTTGACAAAAGGTCGTATTTATGTAATTTCTCAACTTCCACATGCTTCAAAGATTGCTGAGAAGTAATCCCAACTTCGATCAGGGTAATGATGTTCCGAATATTTCTTTTGCTGTCTTAGTTTTAGATAATTCAACGGCTGCATATTTTGATAACGAATCAATGATAACAAGATGAATTTGAAAAAAAATTTGATTCGTTTAATTCCGAATATCTCCTTAAGTCAATAAGATCGGATATGCATCTATTACGCGGACCTTTTGCAATTATTGGAAAGTTTTTTGCGTTAATTATGAATAAAGGTCTGCAAACTCTTTGATTTTTATTATTTTTAGAAGTTTTGTTTTTGCTTTTTAAATTACAAAGAAACGCATTTTTATGTTTATTTATTTATTAGGATCAAAAACACCGTCATAACCATAATTAACTATTTCAGGTGATCCCAGCCTCTTTTAGAAACCTTCGCATCTTTTCTCTGTGTTCTACAACGCATTGTCTAAAAGGTCGGGGATCTCGAACATGGACTTTTTTCCTGAGGTCTCCACCGTTTTCTTTCAATTTCTTTTTGTCCCTTTAGTTGAATTTTGTTCCTCATGTTAAATAAATGTTCTACACTTTCTACACTTTTTATTGACCAAAGGACAAGGGTAAGCCAGTTAATTATAATCCCCCGTGATCCCCCGATTCATGCGAGGGAGATCCTTCTGAAAGGTTCGATCCTGCCCACAATGAACGGACTGAGACGACGATGTCCCAGGGTCAGAGTTCTAGAAGTCCTTTTTGGGTAGGCATTAGGTGCCTCCTGAGCGTTTCCATATCCGATTGGAAGTTCCAACTGACAGGGTGGACTCCATAACGCCACGCTAAGACCGCAAGGAAGGTAAGAGATCCCCATTTTCCAACTGTGTCGTGTCAGAAGTACTCGTTGCCTCACGGGCAGGGTAACGAGAATTGACCCCCAGATGAAACTAGCTTCCTTCGGAATCGAACTCACGACTGTCCAGATCCATTATCCATAGCTTAGTCTTCAGCCAATGTTAAATAAATGTTGTATTTAATTAATTAATTAGTACGATAATATAATAAAAAATAAAACCAACTTTTATTTTCTAATGATTTGCCATCTGATGTGACCTGCCAATCGGAGTGGACGTCGAAAGTCCACGCCAATACGTTTTCATGCCTAAAGGAAACCATGGACCAGAGAAGGTTGGCTTGTTTACAAGCGGGCAACCAGCCCCTAAGCGGCGCGTGGCTAAACTGTTACCCTTGTAATACAACTGGCTGCCTTCTTAATGATGAAGCCGTAAGAATTGGAGTTTGTCTGCGCCTCGGTCTACGCGTTTATGAAAAACACCAATGCCTGTGCGGCGTGTGGACTGACGAGTTTGGATATCACTCCCTCTCATGTCGAAACGGAATTGGACGTTCCTCACGGCATTCCGAACTGAACCAGATCATCTGTCGATCTCTTCGAACTGCGGGATTCCACACACAATTGGAACCTGCAGTGATTTTTGTAGAGGACGGCAGAAGACCCGATGGGATGACCACATTTCCATTCCAGAGGGGAAAGTGTCTGGTTTGGGACGTCACGTGTGTGAACTCCTTTTCCAATCAGAATATCAAATTATGCATCGAGAATCCTGGAGCCCCGTCTGAACGGGCTGAGAAAAGAAAAGCTGAGAAATACGCTGGAATTGGGAATGGGAGAGTGTTTGTCCCCCTGGCTGTTGAGACGTCAGGAATACAGGGGCCTTCTGCTCGGACCCTACTCCAGCGTATTGCCTCATTAATCGAAAGGGTTACCGGCGACCCGTGTGAGCACCGGTATTTAATCGAAAGAATATCTATAGTCAGAGGCAATACTCTGGCTATCTGCCAATGACTATTTCTCTTTTGATTTAAAATTTAATCTAATTAAATTTATTTTTAATTATAATATACGCACCTGGTCCGCTCAAAAACCGGGTTTATTCGAAAACCGGTGACAAATAATAAATAAGCGAATTTCGAAATAATTATCGTAGTAAATATATACTAAGTCAATAAAGGATTGACAGTTATTGACTATTTTATATAATCATTAATATATTTTTTAGTGCGCTCATTTCTAATGTCATCGATTGAAGAACGAAGAGAAGCAAGGCGTTTAGCAAGGTCACAGAAAAACGCAGCTCGTAATAATGACGAGAACGGTAATCAGCGGAAGAGTAAAGAAACGGTTTTAGTTGATTAACTAATATCAGTCTTCGAGATTATCTCGAAAAGATTCTGCAAGATCACGCTTTTATAGCAATGAAGAAGAATCTCTACTCTCCCCAGGACAAAATACTTATACATATAAGTTCGACGAAAAGCCCGGTGAAAATCAAAGTTCTGAAAATAACGTTGAAAGCGATAAAGCCGTTGAGGTAATGTAAATTATTTCAATTAAAGGAAAAAAATGACATAATTTGTGAAACTACAGATAATTCACATCTTGAAGATAACAATACACCAATATTAAAAATTTTTGATCCGGTGTATAATAAACATGAAGAAGAAAATATAGAAAATCAGCCATCTATCAACGAACCCCTGACACCTATCAGTGTATGCGATCTTTTAATAAATATAGTCTTTTACTAAAATAAAAAGTCAAAATTTTCTTACTCAAGAAAAACGACAACTACTCAAAGTGTGATTGAATCTAAAAACTCTAGAAAATAATAATGCAAAGAGTACATCAACTCGCCAAAGAAGAGGCTTTGCGAAAGGAAATAGACAGGAGGCAATATGTAGAAGGATTTCTCACTCAATTTCGAGGAGATTTTAATTCAATGAATGAAGGTAAAAATATGGATTAATATGTTAGCAACACTGCAAACTCGAATGAAAGATATGAACAAATTGATTCAGAGTATGAAAGAAGATAACTTAGAGGCCCATATGAAATCTCGTAAATTAGACTTTGAAGTAAAATATAGTATAATGATCTAGGTAAACGAATTGACGTGCAGGCTTAGCAATAGAAGCGGAAAATAGTATTAATTGAGTATTTATTTTTGTAGTGTACTTCCAGTCTTGAAAAAAATTAACAGAATTTTAATAAAGTATTCATATTATAATTAAGTAAAAGAGATCAAAGTATTAACGAAGAGGCGGTTTGTTTCCGGGCTGCACTAATGGACACTAAGAATACTCTTCGACGCTCATCCTAACACAATAATCGCACTCTTACTAACACTTCATGTCTACTTTATCATGTTAAGTATTGTTATTAGTAAATAATTAACGAATACTAAGATAACTTCCCGGAACATAGCCAGATTCTCCATTATTGTTTTTTGCCTGTCAAAATCACAAATAACGATTAAAACAAAGAGCCACTTGTTGGGATCAAGTTTTTCAGAAATCTCAAGAATCTCCCCCTGTTTGATTGGAAGCATGTTTGGATTATTTCCGTCAGGCTGTTATTAAACCAATACCATTTTAAACCGTATATCCATGTGTGGCTACTACAGTTATAGAAATCGGGCTCATTGGATCAGAAATTCCGCAGTAAATCTCTTCCTACAAATTAATTAACACATAGCAGACAGCATATTCAACAAAAGTATTTCCATAACAATCATAGTTTTCTGTATCTTGTGGTGTCACCTGTAAAACTTCTGTTTTTATTGGTGTCTCAGTCGTTAAGGTAGCTCCAAACATGGCCGAACTTCGAAACTTTGAGAGGTCTACATGATGACCAATATACTCAAGAACGGAACTAGCAAGTCTATTAAACAACTTAACATAGACATAAATTATTAAACCAGATTAATTTTGTTCCTTTTATTAACAGATTCATTATTTGGATCGGTATTTTGGTTTGTTTTAATTAATTCGAGGATATTTTTGCTTTGTTGAAGAACAGACTTCCATTTGACGATAAGATTGTCCAAATCCACAAAAGTGTCCTCGTCATCAATTATATCCAACCTCTATTTCTTGGTCATATCAAAATATTTATATTAACTGTAGATTGTGTCATTGTGAACTGAAATTTGGTTTTGAAATTTGATTTGTCGGCTAAAAACCGCTGACAATTTTCTGCATGGTTTTGCTAGGTTTTAAAATTTATAAAAATTCACAGAAAAAAATATTGTGTTGGTGTTTCTGAGAAGAAGACTTTCCTTTTGAAAAATATTTTTAAATAGACAATCTATTGTAGTTAGAAACGTATTGTCATTATGAAAAAAATCCTTTAGTTTGAATAGTTTCACCATAACCTCTACGTTCAACTCAAGATTATTGTAATGCAGTTCTAGGTGAATATTGATAGTATGTAGTTCAATAAGATAGTTGTTTTGAGTGATTTTAAGAATTCTTCCAAGTTCTGTCGATTTGTTGATCATCTGACAAAATTAAAATTCAAATTACCTTGTAATGTTTCTTAGTTTTACCGCAAGACGAGTGACTGCTAACATTGCTTGTCCTGTGCTTATTAGAATTTAAAGTGATACTTTATCCGAGAATTGAGACTATTTAGTGTCATCGAAGTCTCCTCAAATTTCTTTTCAATTGATATTAAATTATTAAATCCACTGAATAGTGCACCCTGGTCTTCTGAGGCGGCGTCTATCACCTAAATAATTTGAGAATAAATATCTCACTCGTTTCCTTTTGTCCAATATGTCCTTGGTTGCATCCACTATTTCATCGACTTTGGTGATCCGGTGGTCTAGTTCGTTTAACTCGCCATTGTAGTAATTAATGACCTCATTGCCAGCCTTAATCATAATTTCGGCAATTCCCCTAGGTGTTGTGTTATAATTTGTGCCTTGAATCAAATTCTTTCAATTTTTTAACCATTTGAGCCGTAGAATTTTTCGTTTCCTTATAACATTATAGTTCATTAATGAACCTGATAAAAATTTTTCTGTGCGGCTAAACATTGCAGTAAGTAGTTTCTATTACTCTAAATGAACCCCACTTTACTTTGTAATGTTGGTGATTGAAGTTAAATTGGAAGATTCCAATTCTAACTTTGAGATTTGATCAGCAAATATTTTGACAATATTATTATACTGCTTATTCTAAATTGGTGAGGCTAGAGAATGAGAATTACCATGCTAAAGAAATAGGATTATCTTAATTATCTTTCTTATTATTTCAATTATTGTTTAAAGCATTCAAACTAATGAAAATCTATTTAAATTAGGATTTTTATAATCATTATATTAAATTATTTTGAGTTATCATACTTAATAGTATTTATGTGTTTTTTTGAGCCAAGAGTAAAAAAATTGCAATTCCCTGCACCTAAAGATTTTTGTTTCTTTTTAACATTAATTTTTTGTTAAAAAGGGTATAAATCCGAGCTTGCTAGCATGAGATTGTTTATAAAAATTCAGATTGGTTGGATTAAATATTAAAAGTGAGAAAGGAATGCTCGGATTGTATGAATTAAAAATAAAATAGAGAATCTACTAAATTAAAAATTTTCATTTTCTTTTTATGAACATGTTAGTTTTTGATAATGTCAACAGAAAATTTTCTGGGGACCAATCTTGATCATCTATTATTTATGGAGGACAATGCTTGAGAAGATTTCCTCTTTACTCCAAGATGAGATCAAGATCGTGGAAAAAATGAGGGTCTACGACTTAAGGAAGGAATTCAGAAAAGCGAATTGATGATATGAACTAAATAGAAGACGGTTCTTTAGATGTGTTAGTTGGAATAATAAGAGTGCGGTAATTAATTTCAATCAAGAGGAATGTCTTTTGTTCTGGACCAAAATCTGGAGTAAACATGAACTGAAGAAAAGCAGTTTTCCGGTTACGAAAAGAGTTATTGGGTCTGAAAATACTTTTGACGAGTTCCTAAACGAAGGAATTGTTGATATCATAAAAGTTCCTCCAAATTGGAAAACGTTTTTTATAAAGAACTTTGCTGATATCTATGGATTCCTCTGTTCGAGAAGGTGCAGTCCAGCGCCTCTTGCTGACTAAATCTCAGGAATTGATTGGATCGGGAAGCATCAAATGAGATACTTCCAGAGTCTTCTTAAAAACAGTTGACTGCATATAAGCAGTAGAGATTTATCAAACTCCAACTGTTTTAAGTACTTCTTATGGTATTTAATGACAAGTCCATCCCATGTCATCACACTGGATGACATGGATTTTATACCGGTGCATCAGCTTTCAAAATACGTTATTTTTAAATCAGCACTAGCTCGTTCATGAAAAAGTTATATTTCCTTCTCTTTTCTACTTCCACTATCTGCAAACGATCTAGGCACGTGGCGCCTACCTTGACGATCTCCTCGATGGCGTTATTTCGACCACAATATTGGGTTTGTAGTGCTGGACAACAATCAAGGTACGTATTTGGGTATCCACCTTAATGCACATCTTCGAGCTCTCACACAACGATTAAACTCGATGGTTCATAACTTTCTGATCGCCTCAAACCATACTTATTGCAGAGCAGGAGATGAGGAGACATCAACACCTCGTTATGTCTTCATGTGTAATCATAGTAAATCATACTTCTGCACTTTGTGGCTAAGTGGTCAACGGTCGTCGCCTTTCTTTTACAGGAGTTACAACTGTTTTCATTGACTATTGAAATATGAGAATAACCCCTCGGATCGGAGAGAGTTATTTGCATATTTCAGCCACGTTGATGACGTGCGGACTGTCCAGATTGCTAAAGAGAATTTTGTAAAAGACTTTAAGTTAAATTTTTAATTAGGGATTTTCTTTAAAGTTTGATCAACTCCCTCACGTAAATCCTACTATTTTTGCATTGCTCTAAATGTGCTAAATGACAATGGTCGTTAACTGAAGAATGCGTCTCCAAAACAATACTCTCGGGTCCTTGCTAAAATCAATGGCCTGAACTATTGTTCAGATCAAATGAAAAAAATTAAAGATTATATTTCAACGTCGACAATTCTAAGTTTGAGGCCTAACTCCGTCCTTAATAAATTTCTACCGGATGTTCACCCCTCCGACATGCTTCTTGCGCTCAATTAATCTTGCTCGTTTCCGCTCTGGGTATCACCATTCATTAAACCACTACGCTCACAAAATGGACGAGTCTCAATCTCTTCGCTCTGCAACCTCTGCTGTGTTGACGAGCATTCAACTGATCACTCTTTTCGCTGTCTCGGTTTTCTTCCTATCCGTAGAAAATTTAATGTTTACCCCTCCAAGGTCCTGTTGTTTCTGCTTGCTGCAAGTGTCATACCTTGACGTGTGACCGGAATTATGTAACAACAATATTCCCTTTAACGCAGATTAGTTTCTTTGCAAATACTTAATTAAAATATATCCAAGCAACGGAATGTCCCAACTGTCACGAAGTAAATTAGCACCTCCTAGTTCGCAAACCAGTTTGAGAAAGCTTAAAGAAGAAGAGGAGTGGACAAGACATGCCAACATAATGTGTGACAGAAGAGTTGTTCGCGGAAATACATATGCTCTTCCACTCATTCAAACCTGCGCTCCCAAGGAACCACAAAGACCAAAGAGAAAAAATTTTCCAAGAAAAGCTAACACAGCATCTCCCTCACCAGTGAAAGGACGCTTACATATCGAAGTTCAGACTGAACTCTATCTCGAAGAACTGTCAGAACGAGTAGAAGAAATTGAGGCCGAAATACAGACCGACACATTTATTGACCGTCCAAAAACTCCTCTGTTTATTCCTGCAAAAACTGGCCTCGATGTTACTACCCAAATTTATGAGGGAGATGTACGATTGTCAATTCGGGTTTAGAGTCAGTTGTTTGACTTCGATATCGAAGTCGTGCCTATCTTGGAAGTTATCGTGGGGAAGACGATCGAGCAGTCACTTCTTGAGATTATGGAAGAGGAAGAGTTAGCTAACCTCCGCGAACAACAAAGACATTTTGAGGAACTGCGGAGTGCAGAATTAGTCGAACAACAAAGGCTTGAAGAACATGATAGACGACAAAAAGAAGAAAAGGTTTAAAGCAAAATTTGGATTGCAAGGAGAACAGAATTAGCCAGCAACGGGCCACCCTTCTCGTTGAAAAGGAAACTGCTAGGAAAATGGCGGCCAGAGCATTGGCTAAAAGTTACTTAACTGATTTGGTTCCTTCCGTGTTTGACGGTCTTCGGAAAAGTGGGTATTTCTATGACCCCGTCGAGAGAGGTCGAATTAATTACTGTTTTGTTAAGAGCTTGAACGGGTCTGCATTCCTGTCTTGATGAAGCTTGTTCGGAATAAGTTGGATTGCGTCAATATAGGTTGTGGAATCATTGACCAAATCATAATCGATGCTAGCAGTCTTTTCAGTCAAGTTGAAAATTCTTTAGAAATGTCTAACGAGTCTCTACGCTTTAATCAGGAGAACGCACCTTTGAAAGAGGCCGATCAGTCGGAAGTTCTGTTGACTTTATCAGAAAACAGTGTCGACTTAAATAAAACCACAATTTGATATTAAAACAAACTAACAATTCTTTACTTAAATGAAAAAAATTCAACAAATGCAAGATAGGGACATTCATAGATAATCGAATAAATAGATAAATCAACCTCGATTTAAAATTTTTGTTTCAAAAAATGATTTTTTACTAATTTTTTATTAATATAAAATACAATTGGTTAACTTTAATGAATAAATTATAATAATTAAATTTTAGTAATTAAAATCAAATGTATTTACCCAACTTTGATAATTTAATTCAGCAATTCCCAACCGGGGTGTCGCGAGATTTTTAATCTCATCTCGTTACAGAACATCGTTCTTGCCACTGCAGAAGGGATTGAGTGCACGACCCGCGAGGACTGGGTTAAATCCGCTCTTTCCCAAGTGTTAGGAAGAGTTTCCAGGATGCCCAGAAATGGGTGGCCTACCCTGCTTCAGTGCTTCAATCGACGCTTTAGCTCGAACCTATCGTTAGATGCACAAAGAAGCTGGCCAAGACCTTCCTCCTGGCTTTCGTGGTTACGCCGTAAGGATGCCCCTCGTGTTCTGAACAACACGAGTACCAAGTAGCGAGTTATCGCTACTCTTGCAGGTTAAGGATATATTTATCAACGAGTTGAGGCGTGTCCGAGCAGAGAGGGAGGAGCTAATTCTCGTTTATCAGAAGAAACTCTCAACTCATGAGTCTCGGTGTCAGCGCAGGCGAGAGAACAACCTGTTTGAATTTAATCGCAGGTTGTTCTATCGGTGTTATCACGGAGAGACGAAGGAGGGTGCCCAGCAAAAGGACAAAATGCTTGACACATGGGGTAGTATGTGGAAAGCACGTCCTCGAAAGGGTGTGTCGTTTCCGTTTTGTAGATCCGATGCTCCCTTGATGACCGAGTCTTGTGGTGTCTCTGACATCCGCAAGAAGTTCGATGAGGCAGTAAACCGTCTCTCTGACTAGAAAACACCTGGGTCGATAAGGTGTATAATTTCTTTATAAAAAATTGCAAACCAACCAGTAAAGTACTCGGCGGGATTGCTAGGGAGCTAAGGAGCAGGCACTGATCAACAAATGCCTCGCGAGAGCCACGGAAACTCACTAGTGTCGATGTGAGTGGATGTGAAGAAGGCATATGACTCGGTTGATCATGCCTACCTTGTTGAGTGTCTGCGAAGGCTCAAGTTTCCTTTGTGGTTTATCAAATTTGTTTCAACTGTATGGACAGGTGGAACGTGCATCTACACTACAACAAATGCGATATAGGCGAGGTTAAGCTAGATAGGGGCATATTAAAGGGCGACAGTATCTCTCCGCTCCGTTTGTCCTCTGCCTAGAACCGCAGACTAGAGTCCTCACTGTCCGATTTGAACATATGTCGATCGAACATGATGAAGGGTGTTTTAGCACCAATCATCTAATGTTCATAGACGACAGAGATCCTCTCATGTTCAAACTGTTCGCTCGGTCTTCAAAGATCCTTCACTCGATGGGCAAAGCCTTGGAAGGTTTTATGAAGGCCGTGGGTCTGGAGCTTAATTACAACAAGTCGTCGACTAACACCCCTGTGTGTGGTGATCTAGTCAAAATTTTTTGCAAGTTACGGGTAATTCACGTAATTTACAAAAGAGTATTTGAAAATTCTTTGGGATATTCTACATAAATATTTTTACCCTTCTTAAAATCGGAAGGTTGATTTTTAAGCTCTATAATTTAGTTAAAGATTTGTTAAAATAAGACAAAAATGTCATGCCGATTATTTTAAATTTATTTTGATGCTTAGCGAGCATAAAAAGATTAGGAAAAGCTGATTTAATTTATTTTAACTAATGTTAATTTTCAGAGCAAAAATTTCTTTGCCATAGGACATTTCCTGTAATGCCAGACATTTTTGTGATGCTGGTCTATATCAGATTACTGATTTAATATGCCACAAAATAGATTAACATATTTTTTAAGCTGTCAGGTTCTATAGATTATACGAAACTAACAAAGAATCGATTTGTCACGCCTCACTAATTGGAAAAACCAAAATTTTTATGTAATATAAATTTTTAAGTACAGTTAAACAAAACCAACTAGTTAATTATGGCGAGTTGTTATTCAATCCCTGATTGAGAATGTTTTTTAATTTTGCATTCACTTTACTCTCCAATTTCTAAAAATCTTTATTATTGAAATAACCTTGTATTTGTGATGAATAGAAATATTTTTTGTTGAATTCTGAAGCAATCATGTTTAAAATAAATACACTTTGAAGAAGTCCATCTTTGATTCCACGGTAGACAATTCCCACATATTACTAGCTTCGAAATCGAGTTGTTCAAGTTGTAGATCCTTGTAAAATAATAAAATGTAATTACTTTTTGCATTTTTTTTATTTTGAGGGTGATCCAGTTCTCAAAGTCAATCACTTTTTTGGCCAAATTTAATTGATCTTTATTATATTTTTGTGTGACCACGCGGTTTTGAATGTTTGTTTTTTTAGAAAACTGTTCCAAAAACTCAACACGCCCATGATTAATCGGATCATTATTTTCCATTTTTATCTAAAAGTCGTTATATTTTATTTTGGTTTGAGGTTTTCCACGCAATTCTGCATTTTATTAAACAATTAGTTTATAATATTCCTTCAATATTTTTCAGAATAGAAAGAACTATCTGGGAAATTATCAGAAATATTGAATAAAAAATAATTGTTAAAAATAAATATGAAAGTTAAAGTTTATTTCTTGATCACAGTGTCTCCGTGTTTCCTATGATGTAGAAGTAGATGGTCAGAACGGGAAAATTTTCGATGGCAAATCTCACACTTGAAGGGTTTGAGACCCGTATGTTTTCGTATATGTCGTTGAAGTTCGTCCGATCTTGCAAAAGTCCAGCAACATCCTGGCCAAGTGCAAGAATATGGTTTCTCGCCTAATTGTAATTAAAGTCAAGAAACCCGTGTGACTTCGAAAATGTGTTTTAAGATGTGAACTTTTCATGTAAGACTTGGAACACCCCTGAAATGAGCATTTAAATATGCGTTTCTGTTCACTTTTATCAGGATGAAGCTTCTTAGTTGTGTTTTTAGCCTGGGGAAGTATCGATTGATATGTTTGAAAGGATTGTTTGCAGTATTGAGTAATCGGAGGGTCAAAGATTATGTCATTATAATTATTGTATGTTTCATATGGGTTATACAACATATTTTGTTCGTGAAAATGCTCATAGTATTGTTGGTCGTAGTACATATAGTCGTAAAAACCATTTATATATTCTTCGGGATTTTCTGAGTATATTCCATCAGTGTTATAATAGTCCATCAAAACACAAATAACAAATGGCATGTTTAAATAGGCATACCTGACCGCATTTGAGGTTTACCGACAAATTAATTTGTGAAGTGTAAAAGTGTTTGTTTATTCTGTCCAACCTATTTAATTTTTCACAACATCTACTGAATTATCTCTTAAAATATTCGGAATAACATAAAAGACATGTAAAGTATCTCAAAATTTGAATTGAATTTTTTTTTCAAAAACTAAAAACTCAAAGAAAAAGGAAAAATCATTATCGGGGAAATAAAGACAAGGGACCAAAGTGTCGCTTTCCATCCTAACCCCGATTATAATTACCCAACACAAATTTTCTCTAGGACCATCCAGATCGTGGTCAAGAGGATTCTTATGAGTCTTCTATCCTTCCTTCAAGTTGTCAAAATTTGATAGACAAAATCAAAGATCGCATTTTTTAAATTTACTGTGACCGTCCATAGAATGGACACGCCGTTGAATGGACACTAGAGCATAAAAAGCAAAATAAATAGCAAATTCTATAAATAATTGATTGAAAATGCATTTTTTAATTAATTAAAATATTAATAGTTAATATTTTTAATTATTTTTTTTAAGAGTGCAAAATGGGTTTTGTGAAACTGAAAGCTTCGGATCTAAAAATAAGCAAAGAAATTCAAGACGGCCAGTTAATTGATGAGCCGAATGGGAATGTCGACCGTAAGAAAAGATTTCGATACAAAAATTTGGCCAAAAAATGATATTCAATGAAGATAAAGTGTATATTTTACACAAGGGCCTTCGGTTACGTTTTTTTGTGAGGACGAAGTGGAACTAAGGGAAAAAACCTTAGAGGTATTCAAAAAAGTTAAAAAAATTTTGGCGGAGCATAACTACAATCATTTCGGACGAGATAGATTGTTTAGTAAATTGCGAACATCTTATGTGACCGTCCATGGATTGTTTTTAGAATTTTTGCTAGAAATCTCACATCTTTAAGCTTTCTAAAAGTCTGTATCAAACACACCGCGGCCGAAGGCCGCATAGGGAACTGTATCAAATACGTCTTCAACGATTAGGGGTTTAGTCTAAGGCTGCATAAGAAACAATACGTGTGCAGCAATTAAGGTTTGGTTAGGGTTCCCTTTAGAAATCTGTACTGGTCATCTCTAAAATTGCTGTTAGAATACCAACGTCTATTTTATTTAATTTATTTATTAAAACACCAAGACCACGCTAAAAACCGAACAAATGTCACGTGATCCCGATGCACTCAACCAGGGACTTCATCCTCGCTCGGTGGTCTTTCCACGAGCCCACACAAGATCGCACAGGGCGGCAGGCCGTTTTTGGCGGAGCAGTCGCTGACGGGCCCAGGTTCAGCTTGATGAGGTCTTCCAGAGAGGCTGGACCGGGGCGTTGGCTATCAAGTGACCAACGATCGGTTAATCTGAGGGCCCTTTGTTGGGCCTCCTCGATTCGCCTCCTGTTGGACCACGATAGCCGCGGACCCCATGATCCGCAAGCGTACGCAACACAGGGTTCGAAGTACTGGCGGTAGATATTCGCCAGTACCGGGTGCGACCCGTTTTTCCAAATACCAGATAGAGTTCGCAGAATGTTCAGTTTTTGTTCGCATTTGCGAAGGAGGTTGTCCACATGAGGGGAGAAACAGAGGTGCATGTCGAGGGTTACCCCTAGGACCGTCTGACTCCTGCAGAAGGGAACGGATATATTGTTCAGCTTTAAGTCGACAGACGTCCTTCCCAATCTTTTATCCGAGGTGAAGAGGGACTTGGCGGACTTCGCCGCGTTTACCACGAGCCGGTTGTCCGTCAGCCATAGGTTCAGCCGATCCAAGTTAGCTTGGAGCCTTTCAGAGGCCTTCTGGATGTCCCGGTCCCGTGAGGCTAGCACGATGTCGTCCGCGTATGAGAGAACAATGTCATTGTTGTCGAGGGAGTGAGGGAGGTCTTCCAAAAATAGGTTGAAGAGGGCCGGGGATAAGGGGGATCCCTGAGGTACTCCGTTGGGTAGAAGACGAGATTTGGACTTCAGACCACCGAGGCACACCCTTCCCCTTCGTCCACTTAGGAAGTTGGTAATCCATATTTTTAGCTTCAGAGGAAAGTCGGATTGGAATATCTTCCTTGAGAGGAGCTTCCTCGAGACGGAATCGAAGGCTTTATGGATGTCGACGGAGCAGAGCACGGTCTTTTGGTGCCTCGGTTTGCTGGAAAAACCGATATAGATGAAGTTTGACAAGGATTGGAGGTACGAAGACGTGGACTTCGCCTTCTTAAAACCATGTTGAAAATGTCTTTCGGGTAAGAAAGCTTCTATTCTGCCAAGAACCAGTCTTTCTAGGATTTTTGACATCGAGCATAACAGGGAAATCGGCCTGAAAGAAGCCGGATCCCCTCTTGGTCTTCCAGGCTTCAGTATCGGTCTTATTAAGGCCTGTTTCCATAAAGCCGGAATTACGTTGTTGTTAATAGAATGGTTGAAGATTGCTGTTAGAAATCTGACACCTTCGACGCCAAGGTTTTTTAATAGGATCAAATAAATTTTACAAATAAATTCGATTTTATAACTATTAAAAAGTATTATTTTAAAATGGTAAACCTCGAAATATAATAAACATTATGATTTTTAATCAATAATCGTAGAAAAAACGGTGTGGTTGGTTTTGTTAGCTCTCTTATTTTCTCAAAACTCACCAAATTCATCGAAAATAGGCTCAAAATGGGACTTGGAAAAAATTAAGATATGTTTTATATGAGCAAAATTGAAATAAATGACATTTTGAAAGTGTCCACTCAAGGGCGTGTCCATTCAACGGACGGTGACATATTTTATTAATAAATACATAATTTAAATTTCACGTTTATTTACATTTTTTTGTTGTCAATGGTTATGAACTACGAAACAAAATTAAAGATTGCTAAATTGATATCGAAGAAAAAATTATCTGAAAGACAGATAATTCAAAAATATAAAACTAGCAAAGGCATGATTTCACGAATAAAAAAAACAATTGTGCCTTTTCTTGAACAAGGAACTGTAAACACGGATGAAGATCCTATGCCTTATTGTGAGAAATCGAAATTTGGTGATCAAGTTTTTGAAATATTTCAGAAACTACGGGAAGATAAAGTTCCAATATCAGGTCCTTTCATAAAGAAAATCGCCTTATATACGGCTTCAAAGATTGGATTTGATTCCTTCAAAGCTTCAAACGGCTGGCTTGACAGATTCAAAAAGCGTCATGAACTGAGATTCAAATTAATTTGTGGAGAGAAAAATTCATCTGACCTAACTTACATAAATGAGTTTTTTAAAATCCTTGACGAGAAAATTGCGGAATATGGAAGAGAAAATGTGTTTAATTGTGATGAAACAGCGCTTTATATAAAAAGGACACCGAGAAAGTCGTTTGTCGGAATAAATGACGATACTTTTGGCTTTAACCGTACTTCTTTGTTGCAATTCTATGGGAGAAAAACTTGAGCCATTGATTGTTGGAAAATTTAAAAACCCTCGATGTCTCAAAAATTTCAATGTGAAAGATTTTGGAATTTCATACTCATCATCTAAAAATGCATGGATGACTGGAAATATTTTTATGAGCTGGTTGACTCGGATAAATGAAAGATTTTATACAATCGACAGAAAAGTATTAATATTGCTTGATAATGCGGGATGTCATAAAACTATTGAATGCTAAAATATTGAGTTTTTATTTTTGCCAAAAAATACAACTGTATTTGTTTTTTGTCGTTACTTTTCACTAATTAAAAAAATGAAAATCCGAATGAAGCAAGAGAAAAGGTTTTGTAGCATCTAGCTTGTTTAGTATGGGACCAAAATGTAGGCTTTTAAGGTGTCACTGGAGGAGTTTAAGGTGATATTTGAGTACACGAATTGTAAAATAGAGTATTTTTACTTTAAATAATTCGTTCGGTTTTGGAATCCACATTACTTATTAAACCGACTATGATTCGGATTAGATTGTTTCTAATATTGGATAATCCAAATCCAGTGAGGTAGAATAGTAAAACAAATTTAAACTAGTATCAAAAATACTCCCGATATGTTAAGGACTTGAAGAGGATGACGGTTATTGGAGAGATCGATTTTTAATTTGAATTGTAGCTGAATCCAATTTATCAATTTAGTTATCAAATGAAATCTTATTAGATAACTAGAAAAATTTATCTTTTTACAAATTTTGATTAGTGTTTAAGAAAAGTCAAAGAATGCTTATTTTTCAATAGGATTAAACTTTTTTTTATTTTGCCAGATTTATGAAAAAGCAACTAAAAACCAACTCCGTGTTTTTTTGGCAGTCAGGTTGTGTATGCTTCCTTATAGAAAGATAAAATGAAAGAAAAAAACTCCAAGACGATGGAAACTCTCAGGATAGTGGGGTGAAATCCCTCCGTTTGTCATGGGTGTAATAAAATCAACACCAGGAAATGTGGCGTTTTCTCTTTAATGTGTAATAAATTCAAGCTGTACACATCCACCCGATATCTACCTGGTATGTTTTTGATGTTCCTGTCAGGGGTTGGTATTGTCGTGAGAATGTGACTTGTATGTTTTTTTTGAGAAAATGCTCATAGTATTGTTGGTCTTAGTACATATAGTCGTAAAAACCATTTATATGTTCTTCGGGATTTTCTAAGTATATTTTCTCAGTGTTATAATAGTCCTCAATAAATGTAAAGATGAGGCAAAAAATTAAGTTCTATAAATGTCAAAATAGTCTGAAAAGTTTTTGAGGAGGCGGCAATGTAATTCCGAATATTACATTCGTATTCTCCCGCATCTTTTACATACCCCCTATACATTGTCGCTTCCATGACAAAAATAAATCTCTATAATATTTAAATCTGCGAAACACGGCGATTAAGATTTGCTGAATCTATATATTCACCAATTAATTGTACTAGGAATTATCTATCAACTTAATAGTTTTGCACTGTCTAGTTTTCCAGGCGAGAGACTGACGCGATCGAGAAAGAGTTAGAGCGTACTGTCGCAAGAGATATCCGCTCAAAAAACCATCTCGACTCGCGAGCGTCGCCTGTGAATATAGACATCCGAAATCCGGTAATCTCCAAGTTTCGACCAAGTATAAATCTCGACGTATAAGCAATAGATTTTAATTATTTTTTCATTATTTATTAATTTAGTTTGATTTTAATGGGATTGTCTATTGGATTGTCTGGATTTTCATATTTTTTAAGAATAAAAATTAAGCCGAAAAATCGTACAGTTTACCCTCTATTGCTCGCCATTTCTATAACTCGCCACTTTTTTGGAAAAAATGCCATTTTTACTAAGGAAATTCCATTGCTCGCCACGTTTTAGTATTAAAAAATTAAAATTTATTATTAAAAAAAATAATTTTTTCAAATATTTATACCGCGTGTTTTTTTTTGTAACATGAGGAAGTGCTCAAGATTATTTTATGATCAAAAAAGAGAAATTATAAATTATCTTATTGATAATTCTTCTCTAAGTCTAAGGCGTGTTTCAGAAATTTTTTCGTCGCGTTTCAAAAAATCAATTTCGAGACGTGCAATTAACGATCTTAAATTGAACAAACAGAAGATTCTTGGAATTAATCCAATTTATGGGAGAAGTTCTCGTTTTTCGAAACTTAGATATTCAGCAATTGATTCTGAAATTATTGCCTGGATAGATTACATGGAATCTATTGGAGTTTGCCTCAATGATGAGATAATTTGTCGAAAGCAACTGAAATTGCTGCGTTAAATCTCTTCGAATTTAAAGCCAGTAAAGGATGGCTTGAAAAGTTCAAAAAAAGGCACAATGTAAAACTAAGAATTTTTCATGGTGAATTGGAATATACTGCGGATGAGTTCAAAGACCAAATCGAAGACTTTAAAAAAATTATCTCTTCTAAAATAAATGAATATGGTTCAGAAAATGTTTATAATGCCGACGAAACCGGCGTATTTTACAAGACCATTCCATCAAAAAGTGTCTGCAGGAAACGCCAACCAGGACAAAAATTACTTAAAGATAGGTTTAACATTTTTAGCTAATTTTCAGATTTTCATTAATGCTTTGGGCAAATATGACTGGATCCGATAAAAGAACCCCTTTGATGATCGGGCAGTTTAAGAAACCAAGGTGTTTTAAAAACTTGAACGTTGATGAATATTTACAATACCGGAATTCTTCAAAGGCTTGGATGAACATGGAAATATTTAACGAATGGTTGTATAATTGGAACAAGACTCTCAAACAAAAACAAAAAAAGATACTTTTGGTTGTAGACCATTGTCCTTCACATAGAATAACAATCGAATTAAGTGATTCAAATCATTCAAAATCATTCAAATCTCATTTCAACAAATTTAAATTTAAACATATAATTGAACAAATAACGCAACTATTGAATGCTATAAAAAATTAACCCTGAAAGATGCAGTCTTATTTTCTTATCTAGCCTGGAAAGGTGTGTCAGTGGATAAAATATCAAAATGTTTTCAGCACGCCAAATGGGAAAACAGAATTGAAGAACCTATTATGGGAGACCATAAAATAAAAAATTTCGAACAAATTATAGAAAAATTAATGATCACAGATCCCATAAAAGAGAAGGAGTTTATAGACTTTACGTACTCTGAAAATGACGAACTTCATGAATTTGTTCAAAACAATAACTATGAAAATAACGATGAAAATGCAATTTTAGACAGTTCAATTACTGAAGATTGTGAAAGAAACAACTGTATTACACATCGAGATGCGATAAAATGTATTTTTCACATGACGATAATTTTGATGTGAATATGCTAGAAAGTTTTTTAAAAATGCAAAAAAATATAGAGAAAAGATCATACAAAAAAACTATAAATGATTGCTTACTTAAAATTTTGGTTTTTTAAATAAATGTTTCGGCTATTTATTTAAATGTTTAGATAGTTAAAAATTATAGAAATTTTTTGTTGATAGAAAATAGGATATTGATTATTTCTCTTACTCGCCAAATTCTCTTAGTCGCCAATTTTGGCTTGGTCCCAAAAATGGCGAGCAATAGAGGGAAGACTTTATTTGTAAACTATTAGGAGCAGAAATTGCAGCCGCATCAACAATAGACAATCCCATTTAAAATTATTCAATGTTGGCCATTGCATTCCACGTTTTTGAGGTATTTTTTTAATTATATGAGAAGTTTGGCGGGAAACAACGGTTGAAAGAGTAGGTGGTTGGTATATTTGTTAGTTTATTGACGATGTGTGTTTTCTTTAATTTATTAATATTAATTATTTATTTCTAACAAGGAATTATTTTAATAAAATTTTAAATAATTTATTCTCTTGTGGTTTATACTTGGTCGAAACTTGGAGATTACCCGAAACCCGATCTCCCGGTATCTTGGGAGGAAAAGCAATCAGCTTCATCAGCTACAAGAAGAATAAATTATGATAACGCCCAGTTACGCGTTCGCGATGTGACATATTATTTTGGTTATTATCACGTTTATTTACTTTTATTTTTATGAAATTATAATAAAATATTAAACATTTCATGTTTATCATATTAATAAACTCTTCCTCGAGTCTACATGCTACTCGAGTAACTCTTACTCATATGAGCACTCTTTCGTCTTTTTAGAGTCTGTCTTTATATTCGGAGATTTCATGCACTTCATCAGGAATGCGTGCCCATCTATTTGCATAAGAGTTATCCGCGGGTAAAGGGGAAACTTGAGTAAAGTCAGTGCGATGATATCTGGTATCCTCCTGTTCGCCTCGGCATTTGTCTACCATTGTTCGATTCCGCACCGATATCAGACAATCCTGCTTTCCAATATTTTTTTGTTATTTTTGTGAATAAATAAAATCCTGACTAAAGTATAGATGAAAGCTTAACTAGGCGATCTCCATAAAAAGAAATTTTATATTTATATATTAATCGTTTTTATAGTTATTCATTGTGTGGTGGTATCAGGTCAATGCCGAAATGGCTTGGAAGTAGCAAAAAAAAGTCGAAAAACAATTATGATGTAATCTACGGTGAATTATGTGTGATTGGGTAATGAAGATTAATTCTAAACACCAGGAGTGGCCTTGAGATTGGGGAGTCATTGCGACGTCGCCCTCGACAAACATTGTTCAGAAGGAACGTGGCAAACGGAATTAATGGAGAAATGTTATTAGAAAGAACTAAAATTGTAAATGAAGGTAGTGACTGTGTAGCGTAACAAAAACTATTCGGTGAAATTTAACGAGGGAATTTGGGAATACGAGGCAGACGATTCCCTGGACATGTTCCAGATCGGTCGGTCACCAGGAGAGACAAACGACATTGTTATGGAAGATAATTTGACTGTATCTCGTTTTGCTTGTCGTCTGCTCGTCTCCCGCGACCCTCCTCACACTACGAAATTATATGCGGGAGGATTTAACGATGAACACTTCCTCACACTTAACCAATCTTTCCAAAGACTCGGGTCGTGGGATGGATTCACGACCAACGGAGTTTTCATCAGGCATGCCGGGCCTGCTCAGGAATGGAAGGAAGTGTCCGTAAGAGGTGGTGTCTTTCCTCATCGAACGATTCGAACGTCAATGGAACCTTGTGGGGACAACACTCTCCACGATGGCTCACTCATTGATTTGGGTGGCCTCACTTTTATTTGGAGGAATCCCTTCGCACGACTCACTACTCCCGTACTGATTAATTAATTATTTTAGGATCCACAATCACTCGCATTACCGACCACTTTTTCCCATGTATTCTCTGGATGTGGTCATGTCTCCAATGAAGATAAATGCCAGGTGTGTCCGATTATCAGTCCTATCCGTCCACTTCTTCTTGGAACTCAGACTTGTTTCTATGTCGATGATAATAAACTGACACACTTTTTTACAGCATGTGGACATGTCACCACTCACCTGACTGCAAAGTTATAGTTCCGTGATAAAACTTTAGGTTCTGGGCTAATACTAAATTACCATGTGAACAAGACTTTAGGGCTGTTTGTCCTTTTTGTCGTACTCCATTAGAGGGCCCTGCATTTCTTTCTCTTATACTTTCTTGACCAAATTATCATTATATAAACAATTTTTATAGTTTAATGATAGTTGTTAAACTTACCATATAAGTTATTCCAAACGGAACTTTTATAATAAAATTCTGAAAAAATTAAGGATGAGCATTCCAAAATGTATAAGACAGTTGAGCGTTTTTGTTTACATTAAAGCCTAGCTAAAACTTTGTCTACTTAAAAGTTAAATCCTTAATTTTAAATTCACGCGTAAACTAATGGACACTTTGAAATCTTGGAAATTAGAATAGATTAATAAAATAATTGAGAAACCAAAATATTTTAAAAATTTTGTCAATAATAATTATCAACAAACCGTTGCTGTTAAACGCCGTAAAAATCAATAATCTGTGCCGTAAATTGATTAATCTCCGTCAGATTTAAAAATACTTAGTTATTATGTGAGAGAAAACTTGCAAGAAAACTTGCAGACATCAAGTTTTCAAACTTGCAAGAAACACTCGGATATGACCTTTCTTACAACATCACTTTTCACGATGAAGTAATGACGGCGACAGAGAAATTCAATCTTGTTGATGCCTCCGTGAGACATCAAATGTAGAGAACGAGCATGGGTCTCCATCTCTGCTCGACAGTCCAAAGGAATGACTAATTTTTCAAATTTCCTTTTCAAATAAAGTCTTTAAATTAAAAAAGATTAATACTTATCATTTTTTTGACAAAAATTGGAAGCTTTTTTGGCCAATTCAATCAGATATGGAAACGCTCAGGAGGCACTTAATACCTACCAAAAAAAGGACTTCTAGAACTCTGACCCTGGGACATCGTCGTCTTACTCCGACCATGTGGCCAGGATCGAACCTTTCAGAAGGATCTCCCTCGCTTGAATCGGGGATCACGGGGATTATAATTAACTGACTTACTTCGGTCTTTTGGTCATTAAATAAAATAAATAAAAAAATGCAGACAACAATAAGAAAACACGTAAGGGCGCTTAAAATGAACATTTGGTAGTTCAAATTTATCATATTATTAAAATATTACCAAATATAATGTCTGATGAACTCAAACTTTCCGCATCCCACGAACCAATCGATACAAAGGATCTGGGACAAACTCTCGACCGTAGCATCTTTCGGGAGTTTGAAGTCTGCACTCAACCAGCACTGTTTTGCCTTTCTCCTCATTGTTGCACACCAAACAGCGTTACCTGGCTAAATGCATTAGGGGGGCTCTAATCAACGACAGCTCTTTCAGAACCGGCGTCGCCCTACGGCTCGGATTGAATCAATCCACAAGGCATTTATACAGCAGTACGAGAACGGTAGTAGAGAAAAAACTTCGCTCTTTCTCTTACCGGCGCAGCGCGCCGGCTACCACTGATACGAGGTCCTTCACTTTTAACATTAGAGAAGAATTGCTATCTTTAGGAGTGAGGCACGCAAATTATCGTGCCTTTTAAAAAGAATTTCAATTGCCATTCCCGCGGGAGTCAAGCAATTCTCTCTGAACACGTAATTTTTCTTTTTGGATAGTTTGGTTCTTTAAAAAATTTCTAAAGTATGAAAATTTTTTTTCATTTAATGAAAATAAATTTTAAGAAGAGTATTACTCGTATTCCATGATAATTTTTAATATAATGCCCACACTCGGCATTCAATTTCAAGGTTTACTTACAGAAGGCATCAAATTATTAAGGTATCTCTATCGATAGAAAAAATAAAATCGTTATTAGTAACATTTTATTTAGAAAATACAAAATTTTAATTTTCATATTTTCCAAAAGTCGCTGAATTTTACTCCATATCGAGAAATCTACAATTTTAATTAAACGTGCACTATGTTTTCCAATTCAATTAATTTTAATTCAGTCTGATAGAGATGGGAGAGTATTTCTGTATCGTTAAAATCACTTTTTTCTTTTAATCGTGCACACCATACTCATTATAAGAATTACCTTGTTTGTCAATAAATTAGTTCGAAGATAGTCATTTTTGATTGCTACACTTTCTTGTTTATAAACTGACTCAATTATTACCGTTTATATTTTCATAACGCTGATTATATATCCATAGAATCTTTATTAAGTCGTGTTGGTCTTCAATTATATCCATAAGATTTTGAATCTGTCGTCTTCCACTTCTTGGATTCGCCCACTTGGAAAATATCTCAATGAGAGTATAAAGCTCAAAGTTCTTTAAATTTTTATTCTTAACTTTCATCAATTGGTCAGTCGATTTAATCTATAATTATTTTAATTGGTGTTGTTTAAATACTAAATGCGTCATAAATCACCGGAACAGTCATTTTAGTTTGTACTTTTCTAATTCATGAGTAGACCGTAAAATTTAGCTAAATTTATTACAGAAGATATTAAAAAAATTATTTATGGATAGCAATTTTTGACACGTATATAACTACTTCACCTGATGTTTGAGAACAAAACACAGATTATTAGAAAATCGAAAAAAAGAATACTATCAAACCCATAAAATACAAATGAAATCGACAGTTAAAAAATTATGAAAACAAATTTCAATGTCCTGAGATGTTCGTTAAGCTACATTTTGAAGATTATTGACAATTATATCATTGTCCAAACACTGTCTTCAGAAAGAATGATGGTTTTGTTGGGGAGTTGCTAATTTTTTAAAATTATTGTAGGATTATTTATGTATATTTATATTCAATTTAGTTATTTATAATACTATTTGTATTTTTGATTAAACATACACCAATATAATAGTCGCCATAGAAAATTAAATGGACCATATATAATTATAACAGCAAGTAATAAAAATGGATCCTACAATAAAAACCTCATACCAATTCACTAGTCTACCAAGTAATACAAACATAATTAAATTTGCAGTGCCCGGAGAAAAAAAAATTCATACAAAATTAGACCAAAAGGAATATCGCGACTATCTATTGCAACAGATTGCAGTTCAGAGAGATAATAAGCGAAGGTTATATATTTGAAACGTAATTAACAGAGAGAAGGAATTAAAGATGAATGTTGCTCTAACAGGATCAGTCGATCCTGAAAAATCTCCAAACAGACTTGGGATTTTAGGGAATCCAATTAATTATTCGAATCAGGCTAACCACCCATATCAGACAAATGAGTCAACAGCTGAAATAAAATTATTTGAGGGAAATAAAGATTTTTCTACCAGAAATGAGGAACTGAATGGAAATAATTTAAAAGAATTGGATTCATTGCGCGTTGAAACCTTCGAATCTACAAACCCTCAAGTATGTCGTCAAGGAGATGAGATTTCCAATTCACTTTCTTCGATTCTACATAGACCACATCGAATTAAGTATTTTCCAGAGTTACTTAACGTGTATATATCCAAATTAACTTTATAAGTACCCCTTTTAGTGTCAGTGTTGTCCCCAAAGAAGAATCTCTTGTCGCAGAAAAAAGTTCCATTCCGAAATATAAGATAACAAATCCAA
Source organism: Octopus sinensis (assembly GCF_006345805.1). NCBI lineage: Eukaryota > Metazoa > Mollusca > Cephalopoda > Octopoda > Octopodidae > Octopus > Octopus sinensis. The sequence goes on from NW_021833114.1 coordinate 44,947, forward strand.
ACAAAGAATCACCAAATGAGTACTTCCATGCCTCGATTATTTAGCCTGAATACTGGAATAGGTGCACAGGCGACTAAAATCGAGCAGGTTGATAACAAAAAAAAGTATCAAACCGAACTTCTCAATCAGGTAAATAAATTAGATATTCACAATAACTCAGATTCATAATAACAATGAACGAAAAAGGAAGCAGATGGAAACAGAAATCAGGTAAGTGAGTAGTATCAATGTTAGAGAACAAATCTTGGCACAAATAGAATATGAAAACAAAAGTCCGTGGGGTCGAGAAGGGGCAGGAGCTCCAAGAAATAAAATTCAAGACGATCTACATAAAAACAAGCACAACAATCCAGTTAGTGAAAATGAAAATGCTCCACCAACGAAACCATTAAAACAACAAACTAATTTTTACGGAGAAGTGACGTTTGCTCGTGGTGGAAACTCGATTTTTGGGACTCCAAAAGTTGATTTTTTTATTAAGCCTTTAGACCGAATTGGAGAAGTTGACAGCGGAACGATATCGTATCGACCTAGAAAGACAGATTGCAGGTCAGAAAGAATTCAAGCGATTGGAAATGGAAAAAAGAAAGGCTGAAGAGGAGAAGGAATTGCGTGAAATAAAAGAATATCATGATAAAATCACGAAAAGGGAAGAAGAGGAACGTTTAATCCATTTTGAAAAAGTCATCTAATTAATATTTAAATAATGACGTACAGGAAAGGAAACGAGTAGAGAACATTCAATACGAGTTAGAAATAAGGAGACATGCTTTTGAAAACAAAAAGAAATACATTTACAAACATGAAGATGTCTCAACTTTTTGTCCCCATAATTCTCCAATTGTTCAAAAAGAAAGCCAAAACGACAAGGTCGTCATCGAAAAAAATAAGCGTACAAATGATTATTGTCGTTATGTAATAGAATCAAAACTATTAAACCGTTTGGAAGCCTTTAGAACTCAACTAAATGAAAAAAAGGCTCGATTAGAAAATTTTGTTGACGACCAAAAAGTTTATAGTTTAATATTATTTGCCTAAGAACAAGCGTTGTGACAATTCTGCTAAATTAAAAGTTCTAAAAAGTCCTAAAATGAAGGCCCCACAATCTGTATTTAATTATTAGCTGATTTCAGCCTGCTACCGCCCTATCAATGTCGAATAATTCAATGAAAGATCAACAAGATTACGAAATTCTGTCTGATTTTTGGAAAATATCAGAATTTGACGCAGATTCTGACAAATTTGACTTTGGACTTTCGACTCTACCTAGAAACGACTCTGAAGCTTTTATTACAGATATATACGAAGAAACAGATAATCTAGATTCTCAGGTCTACTTTTATTTTTCAGCTTTTAGAAACAAAAAAACCCTGTTATTCCAACGAAAAAATTAGTTAAACAAATGAAGAGTCTTCGGAAAAAAAGTATAATTTTATTTTCATGTAGTATTGGGATGTGATGGAGAGTATTATGATATTTTGTAAATTCAAAAATAATAAATTTAGTGATACTCCAACAAATAAACTTAACATTAAATTCGACTCACTAGCAAATATCGAGGACGACGAAAATTTGTGGACAAACCCTGGGACTGATTAGTCATTAATATAATTGCTTCTTAATTTGAATATGAACAATGCAGAAATTTTTTTTAATTTAGCAACTCTTAAAAATCAAAAAAATCGAATTTTTGTTTTGACTAACAATTTTAAGTTATTTTAAGTTATTGTCTCATCTTTTTCGAAAAAAGGCGTTAATTATAATTAACATATTTTTTTCTTTTTTAATAATCACATTATTTAAGAAAATATGAAAGGCGAAAGTTACGTGCCAGCGGCAAGGACGCAGTGTGCGTTAACTTAATTACTCAATTGTCTATACATCATTTATATTTTTTTTTTTTTTTCACATATTATATGTAATTAACAAATAGTTATTAACTAACTAAATTCCCGGCATCGTAAATGGAAACACAGTTTCCACGTACTATGGCCAAGGAAATCCTTTCGAAAAGCCACTTGGACTCGCGTGGGTCGCCCCGTTTATGGGAGATCATGCGGCCAAGCTTTTTTAGAAAGGAAGAGACTTTTCGCCGATGACGCCGGAAGTCTCGACGGCGATGGGAGTGAACAGATACCGTTCAGAGAGCTCCTTGTACTTTCCAATCTTCATCTTCTCGGTTTTGCGAGAGACTGAGCCAGGCTCGACAGCTGAAGAAGGAAGGTTGAGCTCCGAGAAAGTGTCTGAACACGTCGCATCCCATAACAGAGACTTGCCGAACTCAAACGGGAAAGTCGATAGGCCGTCGGGTCTTTTCCGTCTCCCCTCGCAAGCCCGACGGGTTCGAGGATTGATGGGATCCCAGCGGCCGTGAGCCCCCTCTGAATAACGTCGTTAAGTGCTGCATGGCGTGGTGCGCGCCCTGCACTGCGACGACAGGAAAGGGGATGTAGACCAAAACGGTCAATGACAGCACCACAACGACATTTGTGTATTTCGCAGATTTCCAATCCAAGACGCAATGATAAACCAATTCGTAGGCAATCTTTGTCTAGTAGGTTACCGGTGGAAGGGACAGGGAGAGCATCCAGCCAGGCCCCACTCCCTGTGCAGCAGCCTGCGCGGAGACATGCAAGTCTGTGCTGATCGAAATTTTTGCGTAGATGTACGTCAAGAGCTTCACAAGAAATGGCATCCCATTGAGCTTGGATACACGGGTCACTGGGTCTTTTGTTGTACAATGAATCCCAAAGGTCCAGAGCGGCCACGTTATCAACTGACATTTTTCGTTCGGGAAGGTTTCTGAGAACGATGTCAGTGAGGGCACGGGATGATGCCAGGGACGAGAGGAAGGCAGGAAGAGCCAGATAAACGGGCGAACGAAGGCCAATCCCCCCGAGATTAACAGGCAGGGAAGATTGAAGCCACCCCAGAGCGTCGAAATGGATGTTGCACAGATACTCGGCTCCAGACTTCAAGATAGAATCGATATCGGATAACAGATTAGGCATGCGAAAACAAGGAGAACTCCTTAGGGTGTACAAAAGCCTCGGAGTTGAGAAATAGTTACGCAGAAGAAAGAACCCGAGGTGGGCATCAATGAGGGAAAGCCGTTCGATCATCATTTATATTATAATTCAATTTAAGCTCTTCTTAAATATTCCATATTTGTAGAATCAGATTCGGAGTAGAATGTGTCCTGGATAATTAAAATCTATGTCACGTCTTTTACCCAACGGATTACCTCAGGGTTCCCCCTTATCCTCTGATCTATTCAATCTATTTTTGGTAGACCTCCCGTACCTTTTAGACGATAATAATGTTTTATTGTGTTATGCGGATGGCATTGTATTGGCTTCATAGGATCAGACATCCAGAAGGTCACTGAAAGGATCCAATTTAACCTGGATCGGCTCAATACTTAGCTAATAGATAACTGGCTAGTTGTGAATGCTGAGAAGTCATCTACGTCCCTCTTCATACCTGATAGAAAATTGGGAAGGAAGACAGTTGCTTTGAAGCTGAACAATGTCTTCATATCTTCCAACAGAAGTCAGAAGATTTTAGGAGTGACTCTTTATACGCATCTCTGCTTTTTTTACATGTAAATAACATAGTTCTGAAATGCGAAAAAATGAACGTGATGAAAAGCTTATTGGGAATATGGAAGAGTGGTTTTTACTCGATCTTGGCAATCAAATATCGTCAATACATCAAACTATGCTTTTCCTACGCTTGTGCTTTACGGGAATCGCTTCTTTCTTCAACAAACAAGAGGAAAATTGAGAAGGCTCAATTAAGGGCATGCAGATTAACCGAACTTCCTTGACAGTTTCTTAGATTTTTTCTTCATTTATTTGATTACATTTTTAGAACATCATTTGTAAGCTGCTCGTTAATTTTATTTTTAGGCAAACATAAAAAATTTATATTAGAATAATTGTCTGCCTTATGATGGAGGTTGTTTGGACACATTCTAAGGATGGATTTAGATGCACCGGCAAACGCCGCTATGGAGGACTATTTCGAAGCTGGGGGTTATCGTTTTCGTGGGCGACCAAGAAATACTCTCCCGGGTACGCTGGATAGAGACCTAAAGAGGGTTAATAAAGAATTGAGGGCCGGGGACGATCTCAATGCACTACGGGACGTCGCCCAAGATCGCGGGAAATGGAATAAACTAATTACTCTTATTGTTTCCTGTGCTGCACAAGCTTTGTCATGATCTATGGCATCGCGAAAGTGCCTATAATAATCTGCCTTATGGCATCCTGGATTCTCAAAATTAATAAAATATTTCTGTTATTATCTTTTATTTGTTCATTTATTACATACAGTAAACATCGGTTAATTGCATAACATTTGTCCACGGAAAATCTTATGCAATTAACCGATATATGCAATTAACCGATGTTTTAATAAAAATCAATAATTTTTTTAGTAGTCAAGAAAAGAAAATAATCAAAAACGTTTAAAAAAATCATTAATTTTGGACTGTCTAGTCTTCTGGCAAAGGCGTAGGACGCTTTTTTCTAGTTCATAGAAGTTGTCCATATCCATTTCACTTGTTAAATCGCTGTTAGTAAGAAACTGGCGTATTAATCTGCATGTACCCATAACTTCCGAACTGGTTGTTTTCACGGGTATGGGACATGTGTAATAATAATTAAATTTTAAAATTACAAATTATAATTATGCAATAATTATTATAATTATAATTACAAATTCTAGACGAAACAAGGATCCCAACGAGACTCGTCATCTTTTCCAAAGAGTCCGAGGGAACTGCCAGGCCATCTTATGCGCCGGCAGTTCAAAATAACTGCTTTGCTTTTTTTCTTGAATTGATAAGTTTTATTTCAAAAAAAAAATTATGCAATTATGCGAAAATTTTTATAAGAAAAAATAGTAAATGTTCCCAATGAGAGTATGCAATTAACCGATTTATGCAATTAACCGATATGCAATTAGCTGATATTTTTTCAATGGAAACCATATAAGTTATGGTTTTAAACATGAATTTATGCCATTAACCGATTTATGCAATTAACCGATATGCAATTAACCGATGACTACTGTATAAACATTCATTACATATAACATTTATTACATTTATTACATATAAAGAGCTTTCACACTTACCGAAAGGTGGTATACAGGTGAAGCTATCAAACCACCAATCTCTTTCGAAACTCTCATTGAGAAGAATACAAAAGGGCATCAATGGTATAAAGAAACGATCCGCCCTCAACGATCTTGTGTGGGCTCAAGAGAGCAGCACAGAGCGAAGCTGAGAGCAATGATCAAATTCGTCGGGATCACCTAGTTAGTTTTTTTTTCTTTTGGTTAACGGTGGTCTTTGGAATAAATTTTGATTTGATTTGATTAAAAATTTTTTTACAAATAATCCAGTCTCATCGCAGTTTAAGATATCCTTAATATAATATTAAATTATTAATTCGGCAGCTCAGGGCTTGTTTAATCAAACAACTATATGTTTATGTAGATATATAAACAACCTGGCTTGCTGTAATCTTACTCTAATATTAATGTTTTTACTTTAGCTGAATGTTTGTATTTAATTATGTACTTTAAAATCTGCTAACTGTCAAGTGGTATTTTAAAATCTTATAATTACACTAACAAGATCGATTATGATAATGGCCTGAATTTTGATTCATAGTCTATAAGTGCCCCGAAAACCGAAAGTCCCCCACTTCCGGGGTCGCAACAATAATGGGTTGCACTGTATATAGATCTAAAACAGAATTTCCCGTAAAACGTTAATGCTTGATTGTAAAAGCAAAAGTGTAGAAATTCGACATTAATGCTTGAAACGTGAACACTAATGCTAGTGCTTTCGACGTTAAAGTTCCGAAAACCTTAATGAACAATATTAAGAGAAATTGTTAGATTAGAATTAATAATTACTGTTCAATCAGTAGGAATTATTTTGGGCAGTTTTGCTTCCTATTGAATGGCGGATTAAATAATACTTGAGGAGGCATAGATCCAAGTCGAGTAAGCTCAGAATATTGCAAATCAATTTGCCTTTGTGCCTCGATAAGGTTTTTTTCAAGAATTGCGTTTTTCGTATTTGATGCTATCATTGCAAGCGTTTGTGCAGAATCGTTGTTTTCCTGATTACGATGGATTCCGAGAGCAACATGAAGGTCATGAATTTGAGTAAGAGCTTGTTTAAGTTCTTTTCTTAAATCATTTATTTCCTTGATGAGACAAACATTTTCCTTAATCTAAAGGAAAACAGAAAACTTGAATTATCTTGACATGATCGGCTCGATTGAGTTGCACGTCTTTAACAAGCTTTTTCCTTAATGAATGAACCGTTTTTTCCAAATGTTCTCTTTGCCTATTGTACTCGTTCTGTAAGTCAGAATCAAGCGTCGCCACTTCCAACTGTCAATGTCGTCATCTCTTAAACTTACAATGTTCCCACGAGCGTGTTTTTTGTAGAGTTGTCTGATCCTGTTCTTTAATTCTTTTGGGTCTTGTATGTAGGCAATACAACGATGTAAGTCTGTTTGGAATTTCCTGATGACGAAATCCTTATCTCTCACCTGTGAACTAACGAATGTGGGCTAACGAATTGACGTTCTTTGAGCATTTCCTTCTGAGTCTGTTTTAATTTTTCCGTGAGACTAGCAGCATTGAGATCAAGTTGAGCGTTTTGTTTGTTAAACTTTTCTAACTCACTTTCCATTTCCTTATAGTCAAAGTGCCCCTCCATTCACCTGGATTTGTTCCTTCATTGCTTTGATATAATTTTCCTTGGGCTCAATTTGTTTCTTTAATTCTCTGATCTTGTAGTCCAACACGAATTTGAACTTTTCAAGTTCCTGGTTTTTCTTTTTAATGTCGTAGATCTTTTTTTCCTATAAAAATATATGTAATCAAAAAAGTTTACTTTATCCTGAATTACGTCATCGCGCTCTTCTACTTCTTTTCTGAAACTCTGAATATCTCGTTCAAGGTTGCGAATCACATTTGCTTGTTTTCCGTTTTCAGTTTGCAGAACTTTCAGCTCGTCTTTCAAATCGTCAATTTCAGAAGTGAGACTCGAGAACTAAAATTACAATCACCTTGTACTTTCTTTTTCATTATTCCCGACTCACTCTTGAGTTTTGTGTTCATTTCCCTTTCGTCTCTGAGTTTGCGTTCAAAGTTATTCTTCAGTTCGAGAATCTCCTGATCCGCGTCTTCTTCGATCTGATTCCTCATTTCCTCGTGTTCTTCCTGCTGAGATGCGATGACTCCTTCAGCCTACAGTCACTCAAATTGGAATACCCGCTCATTCTGTCGCCGCAACTCGTCCAATCTGACTTGGTAATATTCCTCCAATTCGTGAAGAGCTTCTTCCTTGTCGAATTCTTTTGAATTTAGTTGATTTTCATAGTTTTCCTGAATTGTCTGGGACTTGGATTGTAGAAGTTGATACTTTTCATATTCCAGCAACAACTTTTGGCTGTGGGAATCATCTGATTATTAAAACTATAGGCTTAACTCATGTTTTGTATTTCCCTCATGTGGTTCTCCTCGTTCACTCCCATAATATCTTTATACCGATTTTCTAACGACTCTTTTTCGTTCAAAGACTTGAGGTAGTCTGCTTTCCAGTTTTCAGTCTCAGTAGAAAATTTATCGGTCAGTTCCTTAATTTTTTCTCCGTACATGAGATCTTTTAATCTGAGTTGATATTCATTCTCCATCTTTAGTTCACTAACTCTTGTTTGGAGGTCCACAATTGATGCGTTCTGAATGATATGCTATTATTCTACCTTATCTTCTAAATCACTTTTGGTAATCAAAATCTCTTCTGAGTATTCAATTTCAATTGACTGTTTTTTGATGATTGGTTCAGTCACTTTCCACACAATCATAGTTCCGTCTTCCGCAGTTGTAAATATTGATGTACCGTCATATGATAGTCTAATCTTGAAGTAAATATACCAAAACTTACTCGAGTAACTGCTGTGGAGTGTCCCGACTGAATTGTGTATTCAGGAGTGCCCATAATCGGGAACTTTATGGAGGAAAACTGTCCAGAGCTGGTTCCACAGTACAAAAACCTTCCAGAGGGTGACATAACAATTGCCGTGAATGGCACTCCTGGTGAATCAGCCTCGTGGCTGACCTAAGAATCCAGTAATAAATGAATGCACATTGGAATTTGATATTTCTCTCAGTTTATTGTCCGACCCGACAACACACGTGCATTTTCCATCTACAGAAGTAGTCAAGTCATAATAATTGCAATGTTTGAGAACATGTTCATTGGTTCGAATTCCTGAAAGTATGATCGAACGAGCAACCTGTAATTAAGTCCCATTCGTAAACAGCGCCGTCCGAACCACAGGAGTGCAATCTGAGGTCGTTCATATTCCACTTTAAAGAGGTAATTCTTGAATTGTGGCCTTTGAGATTAATCATATTTTCAAATGTGATTGAGGAAAATATTTGAATCACATTCGAGTTTGCAGCTGCAAACAAATGTCCCCCATTACTGAAGCGACACTGAATACTTTAACAATTATAATTAACTTCTTGGCATAACTTAACAAGGAATTCTTTCACAATTTTCATGTCATCGATAAGTAGACTCATCAACCGCAGTTTATCGGTGAACCCCACCAAAATGTACAACCCTGACGGATGAAGAGATACGCAATGTATTTCCTGACTGAATTCCTTTACGAATTCTAAATTGCTGGAAAAGTAATTTTCTTAGCTACCAACTCGGTCTCGTAGTTTCTTACTGCAATAGATCGATCATTTCCGGTGGTCACTACGAGAGTCTTGCGAATGCAAACGTCAAGACCTTTAATTGCCTCAAAATGATTAAATTGTCCTAAATTTTCAAAGTGACAAGCGTCTTTCTACAGATAAACCAGGTTAAACACTTTGTCGATCGTCGTCGAATTAAGTGAAAACCAAAATATTTGTCCCATACTGGTCGAGCAGATTAAGGATTCTTCTGCAGAACTAATTGCCAAGGAATGAAATGTCTGGTTGGAGAGACGACTTTCTGCGTTGAATTCGTCAAATTCAACCTGAAAATGATTGAAAACAGAACCTCTATTTTTTTACTAAAAGTGTATTCCTTTCCCTTTTCATAGTTAAGAACCAGGGAAGTTCCATAGCCAAAAAAGATTCCCTTTGAGTAGGCGCAGATTGATGTCACTGGAAAGGTCACTCTACTGCTAGAATATTAGTAGAAAACGCTGAAGTATCGTAGGGAACCAATTCACCCTGCATTTCGCCCGATTCCACAAAAATGAGTTTTCCCTCTAACGTCCCGGCTATTATCTTGTCTTCAGAAATCCACGTGTGACAAGTGTAATTTAGAGAGTCGAGTTTATGTGAACTAAAGATTTGTAGTATTCCTTCGGTGTAGTGGAAGAATTTAAACATGTTTATTCCACTGACACATATTTGAGTGTTGTCTTCAGGATTGAATGATATCTATAATGAAATAAAATCTGTATCAACCTGGGATATCTCCGCAGTAATCTTTGACAAAATTGGTTTGGTGATGGATAGAACTTTTGCTTTTTCCCAAAGCCAATACAGAATTGTCCAATCGGGACCACTTCCAACCACCGCCAAATACTTTGAGTCAGAAGAGAAGGCCATGCAGACGACAGGAACAGATATCAATTCTGCACTCGTCAAAACTTTTTTGCGTCGAAGAAGAACTAGGTCGTAAATGCAAATGCTTGTTCTATCCAAATTCTCTGCTACAGCTACATATCTAATCTCATTTGACTGGGAAATACCGCTTATTTGGACTAAATGCCACAGCTGTCATTCCCTTAGAATTCTCACAGCATTGAATTATTTTTTGTTCTCTTGTATCTTTATTATGTAAAACGATGTTGTTTCCGGCTGGAAAGACTAAAGTCTGTTCGTCTGTGAATGATATGTTGTTTTTTAAAGCAAAGTTGATTCCGTAAATATGATGAGGCTTAGCAGACTCGAGTGACATTTTGAGAACTGTTTCCTTGGAAGTATTTAATTGATTATTAATAATGAAACAAAAATATTTTAGAGTCAAAATAAAATTCTCTTTACAAATTCCTATTCCAAGAGATCAAAATTATTATTCATCGAGGCAGACATCCAAAAAATGGCTTTATTGGGATTATATATTTTATCAAAAAGAAAGCGAACTCTGTTGAAACCCAAACTCACAATTTGATACAAAAGTTACAGTTTGGAACTAAACGATACTATAAATGAGATTTTGGTTTTTTTGTTTGGCTCATATGCACAGGATTTATAATTTTACTAAATTTACGAAAACTTTCTTTTGACAGTTTTTTAAAATTAATTTTAGAAAGTATTTCTTTTGCAAAATAATTTTGACCTTAAAATGTACTAGTCAATTGACATCAGTTGTACAAATTGAGACATTATTTGAAGATAAACCATTCGTTTTATTATTTTATTGTTTATGAGTTGGTTGTTTTCTTAAAGATAGACGGGTTTTATAAAAAGCTAAAAATAATTTAAAATCCTTTTATCTACACAATTCAATTCTTATTTTTTACGGTCGGCAAAATTTCCAAAGTAACAACATATTCCAAAAAATTTTTTCAAAAAATCATGATCGAAAATATTTTAATCAACTTCTATCATGAGTATTTCGCCAGAAACCTTATCTTGTACTAAAATGTCTAGCTTATTTTTATCAAAAGTCAAGTCGGAATCAATAGCAACTTGATCCAGTGTTAAAAATTGGCAAAATTATCTTCTTGAATACATCCAAAAGTCTTTTCACAATTTCCGATGCACACGGTTGAATAAAAGTCTCCGTAATAGTACGCGGCTTCTTCGGTTTTGCAATTTCATATGCTATTTGGATTGAAAGTAGCGGTTTGTCAATGGAGGTAAATCCATGCTTCGGGGGCGTTGCTTTAATATCGTATCGGACCCTTTTAGCCTTCAAACGTTAGACAGTCATTTCTTGAACGTTTTATTATCCCTGCATAGACATAAAATCTTTGTTTAGCTTTGATGGTTTCAAATTAGAATTAGAAAAAATTAAATTATTAAAATCATTCCTGGCACCTCATAAAAATTTTTCGCTCCCTAAATCGGGAAGAACTTCTTTACAATGAGAACAGACCTTAGATTGATTCCAGAAAGAGTTTTGATCGTACATATAAGTAAATAATCGGGTCAAAAGAAGTCATTTCCATATCTTAGGCAAGTCATTGACGACTTGACGTCAACATGCGGATTATCCTAGGCTTTGAAGATATCAGACTCTTTTTGTACTATGATCAACCCTTTCACATTAGCTTGGGTAGCACATGGTCCCAAGGTGGGTATCAAGTGATTTTTCAACAGCAAGGATGACGTCGTATATGTGAAGAGATAGTATCAGCTAATCCAATAATATTGGCTGATATTGAATTAGTGATTTTTGATATAAATAATGTCACAGGCCGGAAGCGTTACGGCGCCGGAAGCGTTACACATTTCAATATTCAATAAATAAGTTAATATTAAATATTTAGTAGTAAACAAGGTATTTTAAATTTAAAAATATACTTTTTACTCTTTCGACGTCAACTATTTGTAAATCACTCCGAGGCAGAAAACCAACCAGACATAATTATCAGAACGGCGTCGCTACGTAAGTACAATGTATTCAATAATTGGCTAGCCATTTAACACTATTAATAATTTGTTAAATTAATTAAAGATTTAAAAATCAACAAAAATTATATTTATTACGCACTTTACAAAAGTTAAGTATTTGTAGGGTGCATTCCGATTTTAATTAGTCGGTAGATGTGAATTCCCTCCATTTTTTTCTCCCCTTTCACTTTCTAGCGTACATATGTCGCCTTCCCTCTCGATGATCGTGTACTTTTCCATGTGTAATCCGTCATATAATGGATATTGCCTTACATTCGCATCATTTTCTTGTCTACATAAATTACATGTTTAAATATTGTAACCTAATTATTACCTCCTCTCCTATGCATAAAGGTTCTTCGTCGTACTTCCATCTTCGTCTCTGTGCCATTTTTTCCACAGCTTGTAAAATATTTGAGTATGCTTCTTGTCTTGAATTCGTTAGATCATCAAATTCTTCAGTGACACAGTAGAGTTGTTCTAATTCTTCATCACTCGTTCTTACTGGAAATTGCATTCCCATAAAGATGTAGAATGGGATATTCCGTGTAGTAGAATGAACAGTATTGTTGTAGTCAAATATGATGTCTTTGACTTTTTGAAATAGAGATGTAATTTCAGCGGAGCTTTTTGAATAAGCTAACTCGACCATGGCATATTTCGAAAAAGAATCAACAATAACAAGAATCTAATCGTTTAAGAGAAGGCAAATACCCAATTAAATGAGTCATTAATTTCCGAATATCTTCGGAGATCGACCAGATCGGCGATATACCGGTCTCTACTTCTTGCAATTATCGGCGTAATAGGTGGCTTTGTTGCTAATGCCTTTTTAGACTAAAAATATAGGAAAAATCGTTACCTGACAAGGGACACATTGGGAAATGACTTGATTTATTTCGTTTCTTATAATTCCATAGTAGCGTGATCTGAGCTTAGAAAATAAGCGATCTTTACCAAAGTGATTAATATTGTGTTCAACCTATTGATATTGTATTCAAATACATACATCAACAAATTTGCGTCTCAATTCAGTTTCATCCGTACAAAAAAAACGTAATTTTAGATTATTGTGGCAAATGAATGGCGTTTCGCCTTCAAAAACAAATGACATAGCCAATTTTGCTAGCCTAAATCTTTTCATCTTAGACGATGAATCCTCCGAAAGAAGATCACAGAGGTTTTCTTGAAATTCTTTGATTTTCTGTAGGGATTCTTTTGTTATTTGCACTAAACGCATTATACACACTTAATAAAATGATTAAAATTTATTCATAATTTATTAATATTTATAGATATTTGTTCTTTTCAAATGAAATTATTATTGTTTTACGTATTTTTAATTTTTTTTGTTTACATGCGTAACGCTTTAATTTTTTTTGTTTACATACACTCTGATCTCCCTGCCCTCATCAAAGAACAAAAGGAGCTAAGACTACAACTGGAAAACACATCTGATCCGAAGAAGAAACAAATCTTACAGAATAGACGTTCATCTACCCAGAAAAAAATCAAAATGTTGAACAAGACAAACTTCACTAACAAACTCGACTTAATAGCTGCAGGAATTGAACAGCTAAAGGACTCTTCAAAAATGTTTACGGCAATCCGCCTACTCAACAGGAAAAAACAAACTAACAAACTCAAAATCCATGACAGCAATGGAAGATTCATCACAAATCCCAAAGAGCAGGCTGAATATATAGCCTCGTATTTCGAGAGTATATTAACCGCTCACGGAGAAATATCCGATTACACCAGCGGATACACCACTCATCTCAGCCTACCTATCACCACCGGTGAAGTATCAACTGCAATAGCCAAACTTAAAAATGGCCGCTCCTCTGGACCGGATGGAATAAATTCAGAACTGTTTAAATACGGACCGCCTGCACTAACAGACAAACTGGCGGAGCTACTCAATGTATGTTTATGAAAAAGGAATTCCTCGGTCTTGATTCCGGATTATTAATACCGATCCAAAAGCCTAACAAGCAGGCTGGGCCTGTCGAAAATCTACGCCCTATAATCTTGCTAAACACCTTACGGAAACTTTTGGGATTAGTTACACTGAACCGAATAAGAGAACAAGTGGACAACTATCTATCCCCGAGTCATAGTGGATTTAGGACAGGAAGATCCACCGCCGATGCTGTCTGGGCCCACAAGTGGTACTGCGCTATCACCCAGAGATACAAAAGTGCAACAACAGTCCTGGGAATAGACCTGTCTAGGGCCTTTGACACGGTACGCCGTGGTCTACTCCTCAAAATACTGGAACAATTCCTGGACCCTGACTCTGTCAATATGATAAGAGTACTACTATCGAACACAAAGCTCAAGGTGCGGGTCGGCACGGCGTTTTCCCGTGAATTCACGTGCAACGTCGGTACCCCTCAGGGAGACGCCCTCTCGCCGTTGCTATTCGTGATCTATCTGGAGACGGCACTACGAGACCTTCGAAAATTCTATGCTGGCAATATCGTCGAAATTGTATATGCAGATGACGTCGACTTCGTGTCAGACGACAAATCGGCCTTACTTCGACTCCTTGAAGTGGCACCTGCTGAGCTGAACAGATGGTTCCTTAAAATGAACGTTGGAAAAACCGACATCGTTGAAATCATGAGGATGGAGAGCAGCTCAAGTGAAGCCTGGCGCAAAACGAACAAACTCGGTTCTCTACTTGGGGACGGCCATGATATTGTCAGAAGAAAGGCTCTCGCTTGGGCCACGATGAACAAGATAAAGAAAGAGTGGATCGGCAAACGACGACTCTGTACGTCACTTCGTCTGAGGATGTATGAAGCCTTTGTCAAACCAATCCTGACATATAATTCGGCGACCTGGGGAATGTCTAGTACTGAACAACGTGGACTCGATTCTTTTCACCGCAGGCAACTTAGATCCCTACTGGGATTGAACTGGCCTATAAGAATCAACCAGGAATCGCTATACAATAGATGCAGAACTGGCCCTCTGAGTGTGGAAATCGTCAATATGCGGTGGAGGTTATTTGGCCATATTCTACGAATGGACATGCTTGCCCCAGCTAACATAGCAATGGAGGGCTACTTCCTGAAAGAGGGATCGAGCTTCCGTGGACGTCCACGTGTTACGCTGCCGGAAACACTTGACGGAGACCTGAAATGTGTGAAGAAAAGGCTAAGGAGTGGTGAGGATCTGGACGAGCTGAGGAAACTCGCTCACGACAGAGGAGGTTGGAGGAGGCTGGTTCAAAGGATTGTTTTTAATGCTGCACGAGTAAAATTATAACTAATATGATTCTACGTATGTTGCAAATAATAATAATAATGCGTAACGCTTCCGGCGCCGTAACGCTTCCGGACTGCGACAAAGCATTATACACACTTAATAAAATGATTAAAATTTATTCATAATTTATTAATATTTATAGATATTTGTTCTTTTCAAATGAAATTATTATTGTTTTACGTATTTTTAATTTTTTTTGTTTACATGCGTAACGCTTCCGGCGCCGTAACGCTTCCGGACTGCGACAAATAATGCTAACATTTTCAAACCTTCAAGTCACGAACTTTATGTTATCAACATTTTAAATATGCAAGAGTTGATTTACATAAAGTACATTTCGTGAGGACAATTAAGAATTATCTTTTGGTTATTTTAAACACAATATCTATCTAACGAACTCTTCAAATATTTTCGTATAGTTCTTTATGATTGATCCTGAACGATAAATATAAAATCTTTCACATCTAACGATTCAAATTTTCAAATTTATTAGTTTAAAATTTATCTAAATCGTGTATTGATAAAGTCATTTAGTATTTATTGATATAATCGTGTTTGTTTGAGCGGATAATCTATTGTGTGAAGTTATAACTCAAAATGACTTTTTTAAATAAAAAACCAGAAATTGATTCCGAAACAGATACATGGAGGCGTAACCTACTAGAGTCTAAAAAACTTTTCATTTTTTCCAGTAAATCAAAGACTCCACAAAAAGAAAATTGCAAAACTAAAAATAATTATTTGACAAGTAAACTTCAAAATATGGAAACAAAAATCTTGGAAAAAAATAAACTAATTGAATCAGTCAACTCGTCAAAGCTAGAAAAAAAACATTCTCCAATAATCGAGTCAATATTGTTTAACCAAGAATTTCGAACGATGCCTCGATTGGCCAAAGTGGAACCTGTTTTGCGAATAAATAGATTTTTTGAAAAGAAAAAAATATGGAAACCAAGAAAATAAAAAATGCAATAATATTTGTCTAATGAACTTTTATATTTGACAAATAACTTGTAATTAATTTAGATAATCTATAAACGTCAAAAATAACACAATAATTATAAATTCGATATTTTCAACACTTATATAGAACGGAAATACCTGTTACTTTCAAAAATAAACTAAAAATTTTAATTCTAATCTATTTAAAATGTAATGCAGAATGTCAAATCGAAACAGACTGACATAACATTCACGTTTCGTACTGAGTTGTAAAGTCGGAGTTAATTCTCTGACAGTACACTCCACATTTTTTAACAGACCAAAATGATTTTAAATTTAATGTAAATTGGTCCTTTATTGCTCTTTAAAGAATATCCTGAAAATTTTCAAACAATGGACTGAATGTTTTCATAGAGATGTAAATTTTTCAATAAAAGGCATGATAATTCCTTTTACATTTATTAGATTAATATTGTTTCTTTGCAAGCTTATAACTAAGGGGTATTTCATGTCTCCACAAATATTGTTCGACAGTTTTAAAAATTGTTAACCCTCTTGTGTCGAGTTCAAGGTGTTCAAACTATAAGAATTCTTCTTGAAATAGATCATTTTGATTAATAAAACGTATGTAAATTAATAAAAGTGCAACACTATCGGTAAATGTCGATTCATCAATTTGAATTTAATATTTTGTTGTTCTTAAGAATGCACATAAAGTTTCTTCGATATCAGATGCCATTCCATCAATTCTGGAAGAGACTGAAATATTACTCAAAGGAATTGATGAAATTATTTATTCAGAATCGCAATCAACCATTAAATTTAGAAATTTTTTGTTTAGGTAAACACCAGACAATTTGAATTTTGAATTCATAGAAAAGCACGTGATAATAATTTACAAAAACTAATACAAATATTTATAATAAAGAAAAATAAAATTCCAGCATCCCGTTAAAAATCACTGCGCTAGACTAATTCCTGAAGCAAACAGCAGGAAAAAACTTAATAGAAAATGTAATTTTATGCTTAAGGAAAATATATTTCTATTCGACCGATATACAAATGATAAAAAGTGCATATAAGTTTGAGACACATAAAACAAATACGATAATTTAAACTATTTCACACCGCTTTCCTTCTCTATAAATATCAAAAATTTTTTAATCAAAACCATTTTTCAATTTTGTATGGATTATGTTTTTCAAAAGATATTTTATTGTCTTTTAAATATTTAGTTATTCTGAAACTTATTTTTCACTGTAAATTTTATTTTTTAGATTAGAATAAGATCAATTTTTGATATTGTTGAATGGTCAAGAATTTGAATAAAAACCTTCAAACTAAAACAGACCATTTTGAAAATCGTAAATTGACCTTGTAAGTATATACACGAGATTTTTAATTAATTTACATAATAAAGAACCGACAAATTAACACAATGTTCATAAAATAAGAAAATATTCAGGTGGAAAATTAATTCAATAGAGATAATATGGCGAAACCAATTATTTATACGGAAACCAGGCATTGGGTAAAGTAACTCCTGACGAGGTCGAGTTTTTCGCCAATTGTATGATTGTAATATCTGGGTTCAGAGGGATTTTAGTAGATGTCCTTGGAAAAGAATCCTACAGGCTCATAGAGATAAAGTTAATACACGAAAAGAACTATGAAAACGAAACGATCCGTTGCGAATAAAAGAAACATCACAGAGAGAAATAGATCTTACAAGTGATGTAATTGCACGCTTTTTTCTATCTCGAATACTCACTCCTGACAGAGTCTCATCAAAAGACCGAGATCGTGGCTTCGGATCAAAACTTTTGCATAGTGAGGTGACCTTGAAATTAGTTGAGAAAATCTCTGATTCAAAATATTTAGGAATGTCTTCTAATGATATAAGATTTTCAATATTACTATGAACTTTGGACTGATCATCAGAAGTTGGAGAACTGTTGTAATGAGTGTGAGATGATTCCATAGTCTCTGAATAGAGAATATCATTCTCATCGAGTTCAATTGGGAGATAGTAATGGAATTTTGTCACAAACTCATAAACATGTCTGTGTCTAGCCATGCTGATATAATGCTCACAGTCTGGTATCTAAACAGAATACAACTACAATAACAACGTCAAATGTCGTGGATGATATATTTCTCGATACTTTGTCATCGTCCTCATTCACTGAATGGAGAAAACTATGAGACTTTCCCTGTTTTCTGTGGAGACTAAGATTTCCTCCCATTATATTCATGGAACCGTCATCAAGCAGCCACCTATGCTTCACGATGCGTATTTGGATAATTGAATACTCTTAACAACGCCATACGCACTTTATCACTCCTATTCTTTCATGTGATTATATTGCTGATAGTAATGACAGTAATCAATAAATGGGTGGCAATCGATTTAGACCAGTGTTAGCAGGTGCTTCCACGTCCTATAACTGTTTTCTGTTATTATTTAATTTATTTAAAATCAGAATTAAAGGAATCGAATTATCTTCGAGACAGGTTATTGTGTCGATAGAATTCTGTGAAGGAGACAATGCAATTAATAATCCATTAAAATAGCAGTATTCAATAGTAATTAAATTAATGAGTGCCATTTGAGTAGCTGTGTCTATCACGGCTGTCATTTTATTTTACAATTTATGTGAGTACGTGACTCATTCATTATGGGTAACAGTGCCCATAAACTTACTTTTAGCATTAAATTTAGTCAATAAATCATTAAATTTACTCCATCAGGTCAAATCCGCTGGCCAAAACATCGTTTGCTTGATATGAACAGCTAATATTTATTACAAATATTATGTCACATGCCCCACGCGTTACCATGCCCCACGCGTTACCATTGCTCTAAATTTCTAAAATTTCAATTAAAAATATTTAGACGATTGAAATATATTTACTTATTAATTTAAAAATTAATAATATTATGGATTTTTATTTTTTCAATGCTTAACCATTAAAATTAAAAAACAATAAATTAAGCATGCTGTTTATTGTCGGGGTTAGGGCTAAGGTAAAGATTAGGGTTAGGGTAAAGGTTAGGGTAAAGGTTGGGGTTAGGGTTAGGGTAAAGGTTAGGGTAAAGGTTGGGGTTAGGGTTAGGGTAAAGGTTAGGGCAAAGGTTGGGGTTAGGGTTTGAAAAAATTTGAAAGTGCTTGTTGTGATACTGTCACGATCAAATCAATCTTTCTTATAACCGCGTTAATGTAGAATTTTCGAATGGAGATACAAAGATAGTTTACATGAAAAGAATCAAATAAAGGACAAAATAATTAATTTTAATTTTATAAACTATCAAATTATGTTGCTTTAAGCTTTTCACACAATTCACATCATTTAAAATATGTTTTAATGTCCGTAGCAGTCATAATGTTTTGTTGTATTAAAAATATTATTTAATTTATTTATTTTAAAGCATCTTTTAGTATATCATTAAATTATACTCTAATTAACTTTATATATAATTTGAATTTTATTGCATTATGATTGATTTTTTAATTTTTCTTAAAAATTAAAAATCATATTTCTCAGAGGTAACGAGTGGGGCATAGTAATCGCTGAGGCATGTGACATATTAGCATCAGGTCAAATCCACTGTGCGACGTGGTGCGACTTATCTAATCCTATGTCTTCCTGCAGCGAGTACAGACTTACGTGTCCCCGGAAAAAGGGAAGGTATTGTTCTTCGTGCCAACTCTACTTCCACCTCTCCTGTGTCGGCTTATCGAAGATCAGCTCGGCAAGCATCCCAAACTGGAAATGTTTTCGCTGCTCTTACTCCGCTGTATATCGAGTCTCTTCCCAAAATATCTAAGGACCGATCTTGTTCCGAGGCTCGTGAATTTCTTGTACTTTTGTCTCGTTTCCGGAAATCGAAGTCTATCCCGTCACGCATTCCTAAATCGGCCAGGATTCAAGTGGCTAATCCCTAGCTCTAGTTATTGAGCCGGCTCTGGCCTCGAATTCGTGGTGCGATTGGTGCAAGTTTCTTTCATTTGTCCCCATCTGTCTGGGCAGCCCTTTAAACGGCCCTCTTCGTGGTGACCGCTTGTCCGTCTCGCAGCAAATTAAAACAAACTGCGAGTTTTTCAACAATTCAGAATTTGATATCAGCTATTTTTCCCTTCATGCTGCTGAAAGGCTCCCTCGTCCAATTCAGAGCACTCAGGACATTACTCGAATGGTCCGCAGCAAGCTTATGCAAGGCGACGTTCGCAGTGCAGTACGTGTCAATTCCTCGAACACTACAATTGCCGCCCCTTCTGATAAAGTCCTCGACCAATTGCGCTCTAAACACCCCGGTGCCTCGGATGATTTATCTGAAATCCCAGATCTGATTACTGATTCCCATTATGTATATCCCGTCTCTTCGACAGAAGTAACTGCCGCCCTCAGTTCTTTTCCATTCAGTAGCAGTGGGGGTATCGATGGCTTGAAACCGATTCATATAAAAGATCTGATTTCCCCTCTAACTGCTGAGGGTGGAAGACGCTTATTGTTGGCCATCACTTCCCTCTGCTCAAGAATCATCTCTGGTACGATCATCCCTTTCGCTAGGGATGTACTTTTTTCCGCAAATCTGACTGCTCTTAACAAAAGTGATGGTGGTATACGGCCTATCGCTGTTGGCAACATCTTCAGACGCCTTGCTGCTAAAATTATTTGCCAATCAGTGGTTCCGGAAGCAAGTGCTAACCTTCTCTGAAGTCTCGAGGAAAAGTCACGAGAGACGTGAGTCTAGCTGGCTTTTTCAGCGCATTTCGCTCGCGATATTGCGTGGAAACTGCCTATCTATTCGCGCGTCCTCTCACTCAAAGAATTAACATCATAAATTCACTTAACACCTAAATTTGAAAAATAATAAAAATATCATTAAAAAAAATATTTATTACACGTCCATACAGATTTTTTTATAAAATATATAGCTATTTTTAGTAACCAAAATAGTCGTCACGATTTTCATACTCTCGTAAGGAAGCTATAACAACGTAACAACATTGATAAGTTTACTTGTTGGAAAAAATCTGAATACTTTTTGATAATTAAGAAATATCTTTTGATAATTAATGAATTAGTTGAAATAAGAATTCATACAGTTATCAAAAAAATAATTAATATTATGCGATTAACTCATTGATTTTTTGTTTAAAGTAATTTTTTAATAAACCAACCAATAACTACAAGTTAATTAATTAAAAGCTTCAAGGGCGGGAAACCGACGCGATCGAGAAAGAGTTAGAGCGTACTATCGCAAGGGATATCGACTCATTGATTAAATCCAAAACGTTGGCAATTTACGTCACTTTTATAAATTAAGAAGATATGAAAAAGAATATGGTTTTATTGACACAATAGCGAGAGAAGAGATAACAAAAAATTAGTCCAAATAGGATCGCGTCTATCGTGTCAATACTCCAAGTCCTCCAGCGGACTGATGAGGTTCAGGCCGAATGACAGTTTGATGGCAAATCGTCTAGTTTTTTTGAGTTTGGCGATTAGACTGTTACTTTCGTCCGTTCGATAATAGCCCTCTGATCCATCTAATAGTAGTGGCCGAACGCAGGTTCGATAAACATAAAGAAACGCTTCCGTTTTAAGGCGGAAACCCCTCAATCCTGTTAGAATCCTCGCATATTGTTTACGCTTGGCGTCCATACCTAGTTTGTAGGACCTGGTGATGTCTACTGTTACTTTAAGTAGTGTAGGCTACTCGATATAATTAGGTTCCCACAATCTTCGAAAGTGAGTTTTCGTCTCGGCCAATCGATTCAAACCTTTATCCCTACAACACATTTCTAGTACCTCCAGGTACGGTTCAAATCTACTCCAAGAGAACCTCCTCCCGTTTCGGAATCCCCACATCGAGACATCAGTAACCAAAATGTCGTCGGCGTAGATAATTAGTCCCCTCGTAGAAAATAGCGGTTTTAGACCGGGAATAAATTGATGAGCAGAAAAGATAACGAGTCGATTAACATCGTAATAATTAGTTAATTTGATTTTTTGTTTTAATAGTTTAAATCATTAGGATAATTATAAACTTTAAATTATTAATATGTCTCGTAAAATTTTTTATCAAAATTAGTTAATTTGAGAGTGGAAACGATTAACAAAACGTATATATAAATTGAGTTTTTGACAAATTGAGTTTGGCGGTTGATATTTGAAGTTTGTAATCACAAATTGACTTGAAAATCGTATATAAGAGGGTGGCACAAGCGAGATAACTTTACTAACGTTGTTTTGCGGTTTTATCGAAAATCTCCATCTAAAAATGGACATCCTGGTCGAGACAAACTGCTTTTTCTTCTTAAAGATACTGTTTATAAATTTTGTCGAAGTGAGATTATGTCAGTTCTTAAATCATGCTGCTAATGTTAGGTGAGAAAGATTATGAACACCAGACCGGAATTAAGCCCATACGGACAATGGGAACGAATTTGTCTAACAACGAAAGGATTTCCCGATTGTGTGATGAGTATAGGATAAAGCATGTGACAGGTAGTACAAGGTGCCCTTGGGTGCAGGGGCAGGTAGAAAGACTAAACCAATCCTTGAAATATGTTGTCCTCCATCTGTTTGTCTGAGAACCTCAACTATAAATGAATTGCAATAATATAAATGTTTATTGAACCATAAATGTCTTTAAAATTGGGGACAATGTTCTGCGAAGAGTTAGAACCGACAATAATAAAGGAACGCGGATGCGTTCTCTAAATGAACATATGGATACGAGAATATATTATGTCAAAGGATTCTCACCTACTGGTATTTTCCATGAAAATCTCTCTGAAATTGTGCACGGAAGCGGTTCGGAACATTGCCTTCGACTAAATTGGCTGAACCCAAGGCAAACTTCCTGTCAGGTTCGGAGGCATTGGCCGCATGCCTATTTCTCATCAGTTTCCAGAAGTCGTCAATGGTCTTCAAAGAACTCTCTCTGGATTTACCGGTTGATGACCTGCAATAATTTTGGACTACAGCCAATCCTTTCTGAGATGTTCAGACAGAGGGATTGGTACGAGATCTGGGCAGCACACTCCCTTTCCATGCTACTGGATCAACACTGCCTAACGTACTTGCTTTCCGCAACACACAAACAGTGGCTCCTGGCTCGTCGCCTTTCCGTCGTCATCAACGGGCTCGTGGTTGGATGACGGTCCCCTCACGATTAGAGTTGCTCTCCGGTTGGGTATTGACATCTGCATCCCCCACCGGTGTCGATGCAAAAGTATGCTGGATGTGAAATTTTTGCACCTGTGCCGCGGGAGCGCAGGCCGCTTGCCTCGTCATGGGCACTCAACAACGTCATCTCGAGAACACTTAATGTTACCGGCTTCCTTGAACCAGTCGGTCTTGAAAAGGGGGGCGGCTTTCTCATTCCGCAGTGGAAAATGCTTCATCTGGGACGCAACGTGCACAGACACTTGCTCCGCATCCGCGATACTCTTATCCATATCTTCTCCTGAATCGCCTGCATCTTTGACGGAAGCCCTCAAAACCGAGAAGTACAAAAACTCGCCGCCCAACATTTATTTGTTCCTCTGGCATTTGAGCCCTCCGGAGAATTCGACCCTCAACATCGAAATTCCTGAAAGTCGTCTGTCTCCTTACCGCTCGCAGGAAGATGGATCTTGATGCGCTAGATACACATGAAACCTGGAAAAAAAAGCTTTATCTTCCAAGAGACCGACTAGGAAGAGGATTGGTCTTCGTGGTGCATAAAAGCGAGCGAATACTTATCGAATTTCTCAAGCACATTAAAGACTTACTATTTTTCTAGGAGAGATAGAATCCTGAAGGCCGTTGGATCAAAGAAAACATGGAACCTGTCGAGTATACAAACGCTGTATCCCGATCCATGAGTCTAGCAGGAGGCGGATCAGAAACAAATAGAAGGAAGCTGCAATCAATATTATCTGAATAAGATATTTTTCACTTTAATTGTTTTACTAATTTAAATTAATTTTATTAATTTTTGTAATAAGATATTTCTTATTCCTGACGTGGGAAAGTATGGAGAATTTTATTCAACAATTTTGGAACAATTATTGTGCGGGAATCAACGCGAATAAAGCTAATATGCA
The DNA here is from genome assembly GCF_006345805.1 of Octopus sinensis. Classification (NCBI taxonomy): domain Eukaryota; kingdom Metazoa; phylum Mollusca; class Cephalopoda; order Octopoda; family Octopodidae; genus Octopus; species Octopus sinensis. Next base: position 68,931 of record NW_021833114.1, read on the forward strand.
CGTGTTTTACCATGTAGTTTTATTCTAACTTAATTACACAGGGACATGCAATAATGATATATCAAGGCACCAGACACGAGGGACATGAGGAAATAAAGAAAAAATTTGAAGTAAGGGGTAAAAACTCCAATATTAGTCACTTCCTTTTCAACGTCTGGAATACAACGTATCCTCTGTCGATAATGTCCCAATCGAAAACGGAGTAATGGTCTGTATTACAGGGCTTCTCAAAGTTTGTCTATATATTTAGTTTAAAGACCGACGATGACAAACCTCTCGGGTTTTCCCAAGTGATCACACTCAAAAATATCAACAATTCTGTTCTTATTGAGAAGGATGTTTTCAGAATTGTAATTCACGATTTTTCTGTTTAATTTTCTTCTGATGTTTTATAGTTTTTAATTACTAAATTTTTCTTTTATAAATCACGTTTTGTATGATTTGTAGTCTGCAAAAGGAATTTATTAACAAATGTTTATTAAACAAGAAAGTAGTATTGACCTCATAAGTCCTAGCGTTTAGATGGCAGGGACCTAGATAAATTCAGGCAAGTTCGCTTGTGGGTGACGAACGATGAAAACTCCGAAACGTCCACATGCAAGGTCTGTGCTGGAGAAACCTCAGTACTTGCGTGTGTCTCCGCAGAATTGGTGCCACCTCTTCATTACAAACCTAACCAAGGAATGATTTACTTGAACGTCTCTCCCAACGGTCCAAGGTATTTCTACATTTAATTATCAAAGACAAAATGTTGAGTGGTCTTTAATTAGCCGTTTATTAGAAGGCGTTGTCACGAATTGTGTCGACTTGGAGTCACTGTGCTTAGTAGCAGGCCAGCATGTAAGCGATTACATAATAGTGCAGGTGTGGAAAATATTTGTGGATGTATCAGTTTTATGTAATGATGGAAATATCTCTGATTTGAGTAGTATTTGTGTATTAGCAGCCCTTCGCACATTCAGGTGGTTTTGACTAATATCTCCAGGAGACGAGTTGTTTCTTTAAATGGAGACGTCCTTGAGGTACTGATTTGACACTATGTTTGTAGTACTCAAAATCTGAGACGGTTGGCATACCTATTACAAATTATTCGTTCTGTACTACATTTGTATGTATTGGGTATTTTCTCTACTTGACTGAGTAGAGATATTTTGTTGGTTGATCCAATTACTGCTGAGGAGGAGTTGAGTAGTGGTAAAATTATGGTCAGTGCCACTAGGCTTGGCCAGATTTGCGGCTGTGAAATGTCAGGTAATGTATCCCCCTCTCTGGTATATTCACAGTCTTTATTATAGATGGAACTACTTGTCCAGAAGGCCGTAGATAGATCTAATCAATTAGCTGATCAATTTCTTCAGTTGTGTTCTTCTTCTCTTGTCGGGAGTCCACTGATCCTGGACGATGGAACGCAAGATGCTTTAATTGTCGAAGATACTCCAACTGTAGAGACTGTATTTCAGAAGCCTGTCTGGATAAAGGCTGATTTTGGAGTAGGGGATGACAAATAAAATCTATTTTGGGAAATTCTTTCATTTTTTAAAAAAATTTTAGTTTATTGTCTTCTACATTATTTTTTCGGTTCCACCTATATTTGAGACACTGAAAAAGCTAAAAATTTACGTCTATTTAAAGATATTATCGTTTACACTACGACACTTTACATTGGATATGACTTTAAATCGCTATGACAAAGCATGTACAGCGCAATAGATCATATCCTTTTCTATTTCGTTCTATTCCTTTGCGTAACATGTCGAGATCTTCTCAGGCTTTAAGGTGTTTACCAATGCTTTAAAGCTCTCGTCAAGAATAAGTGGCAATGTTGCTTTCGGCGCAATTTCAGATGTCGATCTTTATTCGCGGAAGCCACTTTGATAGGGCGAAGGTACCAGTCTAGGTGACTCTCCATTCTTTTGAGAAGGATATTGGTTAGTATTTTTCGAAGCGTGCTTGTCGATCACATGTTTAAAGTTCTCGACCTTACCTGTTGACTTCTGTAGTTCCTGGATAGGTATTAAGAGTCTTTCTTTAAGATCAGGACTCGTTATAGTAACTTGGCTCTGATTTGATGAACGGCCTCAAAACTTTGCATTATGTTCGAGAGACTCAATTTTCTTTATATGTCTATTGTTTCGTTACTTGATTTCAAATCCATAATGTATCTAATTTTGGCTCTGGTGGTTACTCTTTCCTTTTTCATACTATTTAATAGTATGACTATCCAAACAGTATGAAAAAAATCTTTGCCCGTCTCTGCATCGATTTTGACGACGAATGATGCTAATGATGCCAACACCTGCGCGTGTGTTCTTCGACTGGTGAGAGAAGTTGTTAAAATTTGGGCGAAATTGAACAAATAATCTTTAGTGAGATTATTGAATTCCGCCTCATGCAAGTTAAACACTCCAAATTGTATGAGAATTTTCAAGAAATTTTTGATCATACTATTTAATAGTATGACTCATAATGTTTGGAGTTGTCCGTTAGTTTAATGTTTTATTCTGAAATAATCCTGGAAAGATAAGGTCAGTAAATGCTAATTTAACCAGGAAATCATTTTTATAACATTAAATAGAATCGAATTAAGTTTTATTATTTATTGGGACATAATCTTGTTTCCCCTGTCCTGGACCGCCTCACTTGTCTCCGCCTATTGGGATTCGGGATCTCTGGGAGCGTCCGATCTTCGCGTCTCGCTACCTGATTGCAGCTGGCTTCCTACGTGTTAGTGAAGCCGGGGTAACATAACTAACTAACTCACTAATCTTGTTTACGTACCAACACTTTTAAGTAAAAAATATCTTGATTAGTGTTGAACTGAAATGCTTAATGAATTGAACTAAGTCATCAAAAATATAATATATTTCGAAGAATATTGATAAATTTGCTTTCTACTCTCAATGGATGATGAACTTTTATTCCCCAGATATATTTGATTGATACAGAAGTATAAAACGAATAAAGAATATTTAAATTCATAATAAATATGCTTGAATCCCCAGAACTGTGTAAAATTAGTAAAAAGCGAATAGTCGCTGTCGATAACAACCAAATCAAAATTGTTTACAACCTGTGTTTAAACATGATTAAATATTACCGCATTTTATTTGAAAATTTTGCTTTTGAAGAAGTCGAACATTATGATAGATCAGAAATGCATTACAATTGGTGACCACATAATATAAAAATTTATATAAAGTGGAGAAAGTGACGTAAAAGAAACATCAAAGAGTTTTATTAACATAATGAATTGGCAAAATGAATTAAAAGACTATTCATGTTATATTCAAGAACAACAAAGACTCTTAGAAAGAAAAGTGAATAAAAATTTTCTTTCTGTTATATATAGTGAATAAATAAATTTAGTAGATAAAAAGGTCATTGGAAAGAACAAGAGACGCAATACTTAAAGAAATATACACAGATCACATCAAAAAGCTTAAACAGTATTTGGACGAATCTGATCCTAAACACAACTGGGATATACTAAACTAATTTAATAGCCAAACCAATATTATGATTCATAAAATTATTAGTATTTAAAACTTTAAACAAACTTCAAAAACCAAAATTTGATGATTTAATAAAGTAATTTCTAAAATTAAGAAAGAGATTATTAACATAAATATGGAAAATCCCCCTGCAATGATTTTGGATGTTACGGCCAGTGTTCCCTCTAAGCTGCGCGCGTGCGCGGCCGCGCAGCAGTTTGCACCTTGCTGCGCAGCGAAATTTTTTTCTGCGCAGTAGAAAGTATAATATTAAAAATTGCTATTTTTTTTAATTTTTTATATGAATTTATATATTCTTATTTTCATTTCAAAACGAAAACGTGTCTATAATATTGATATGAGACTTAAGAAAAATTCTCCTTCTTTTAAGCCGGAATGGTTGATAGAGTACGTCGAAACCTTAACACCAGATTTAAAAATTCCCCAACATGTGCAACTGGGTGATATTTTTAGTTTTTCCGAAGACTGCGGAGTTGTTTGTAAAATATGTGGCGACGCTAAAGCGACTTGTGATTTTGCGAGTGGAAAAACCTGGGATATATGGAAATTGGATTATCTGAAGAGACATATTACCCATAAAATTCATTCAGATTCAATAATAAAATTAAGAAGAATTCGAGCAGGAACTGGAATCAGCTGCTTGCTCACAGAGTCTAAGGATGACCGACAGATGAGATTCAAAATGAGTGATCGTGCACGAAGTAAGATTGAAAAAGTGAAAATTCTCATTGACAATGTTATTTTGGCTCTCTCCATGAATGCTTCATTACTTTCTGTTATGAATATACATGATCATATGGCAAAATATGTAGAACTTCCTGATAGCTGGCGAAGTAAAAATTATGCATTTGAGTTTGTTGAATGCATCGACTACGTGGTCAAAGAGATATGTATGCAGGAAATTAGAGAGTCTCGGTTCCATACACTCATTGTGGACGAAAGCACAGATATATCCGTAACCAAAATGCTTATTATATATATTAAATATCGTCCTACGGGGACAAATTATCACAAAACAGTTTTTTCTAGCATAATGAAACTTACAAGTTGTGACAGTAAATCTATTTTCATTGCAATCAAGAAATTCTACATGACAAACAATCTTGATTTTCAAAAGATGGTAATGTTTACATCAGATGGGGCATCCGTTATGCTAGGGAGAAGAAATGGCGTGGCATCACTGATCCGTGCTGAGGTTCCTCATCTTACTGAACAACATTGCGTCGTTCACAGACAAGATCTAGGGATCGATGATGCATGGAAAAAAAATAATCTTGTGAAAAATATTGAAATATTACTCCGGACTGTTTATACTGTTTTCAGTCGATCAAGTATAAAAAAAGCTGCATTTCAGGACCTGGCTAATGTTGTTGTTGAAGATGTCGTTTCATTTAAGCCACTAAATGAAGTGAGATGGATGTCTCGGCATTTTACTGTTAAAGCTTTGATAAAAAACTACACAATTTTAATTGAATATTTCAAGAAACAGGTTGAAGATGATAATGATCCGATTGCAAAATATTGCTTAAAACAACTTCAAAATCCTCTTATTCATGTTGCTTTAACTGCCTTAAATGAAATTTTGGCTGAATTAGCAGATTTGTGCACAGTCTTCCAAAGAAGCTGTATATCGACCATAGAAGCTGTACAGTTTGCCAGAGCAAAAATTTCGAAGCTGAAATCTCAATATTTGGATGGAAATGAAATTTACTGGAGTGACAGTGTGAAGATGTTGTTATCAACAACTGGTTATGGAGATACAAATACAGATGAAATCCTATGCTTTATCGAGCATGTTTATCTGCATTTACAAGAAAGATTTCCAGCTGACGAATTAAGAGAATGGGTAGCATTTGACACTCAAGCAATTCAAAATCAGACAAACTTTGAATTTGGAAAAGAGGAGATAATTAAATTAGCGAAAAAATATGAAAATTTACTCTCTTCAGAAGTCCCACTCATAAAACTGCAGTCGGAATATACAGATCTCAAGTTTATTTTAAAAGAAAAACTGCACTCTGGTGCTTTGAAAACATTTGAAGATGTAATTTACTATATACTAGCGGAGAAAAAATTTTCAGCCACTGCAACATTTGTGGATATTTGTGGCACATTTCAAGCGTCGAGTGCTGATGCTGAACGTGGATTTAGTTTGATGAACTGTATCAAAACTAAACTACGTAATAGACTTGAGATTGACCATTTGGAGATGATCATGCGAATCAAGTTCTATTTAACAAGTGGGAATACAGTGGATCTTGATCGAGTATACAAATTTTGGATACAAAATAAAAACAGAAGAGAATATCCAATTGACTAGACCTATTTTTTTAACCATTGGTTTTTTAATTGTAAAATTTCCCCCCCCCCAAAAATTTTTTGCACACGTCACTTTATAACGCTGCACAATGCAATGTGCCCAGCGCGCATAGCTACCACTCGCTTAGAGGGAACACTGGTTACGGCTGAAGCAAAAAGAAAGCAAGTACTGATTGCTTGAGGAAAAAAACCCGGTCGGATTCAAAGGAGTCTTTGATCACGGAATTGAACCAATATCAATTAAACAAAAAAATTACGATCGAGAATGGGACCGTGCACAAATCCTGATACTTATAACGAGTTAAGAAGAGAAAAAAATCGCATGTTTAAGAGATTAGAAGGAAAAGAAATCTATGTTAAGAAAATTGACGAACGTGTCAGTGAAATTGCACAGAACGCAAATGTTTCGTGCTGTTCGCCTTTTGTAGAAAGCAGCTCAAAACCTACAAATATTTGTATTCATAACAGCCTAGGAAGAACTGTTTTGGACAATAAAGAAAAGACTGAAATTATTGTTAAACATTTTTCATGACTTCTGAATGGAAATGATTCCACAGACGTGAAACCATTCGACAAATCACCAAGAAGTCTGAATTTACCGAACTTCACTAAGAAAACTAACTTGGCTATCAAAAAATCAAACAAAAACAGGGCAACTGAATTAGACAACATACAGGGAGAAAGCCGTTAATACAAAGATTTTCAATATGGTATTTGAAGCACACTCGCCTTTGAAGCTTGGTGATTGAATTTTAATCCCTTTTCATAAACCAGGAAAGAGCAAGAGACCGCTAAAATGATTTCAAAATACTCTGGTTAAAAATATTCAGTGCTTTTGATACTATTGACAAGAAAAAATTGTTTCTGAAAAAAATTCCTAACGAATTTAAGAACTTTAATAAAGAAAAGACCGAACACATAAGAATCACAAGAAAATTAGAATATATTAATGAAACATGGAGGGAAAAAGGAAATTGGGGTTCTTACTTGCTGATAGTGAGTACATGATGTATAGAAGAGTCCTAGCCACTGCAATGTATAAGAAATGTAAAAAATATGGAGTCGGCCAAAACTAAACAAAAAAACCTACAAATGAGGCTATGCAACTCATGCATAAAGCCAGCACTTATGTACAATTCGGGTATACGAAAAGTCACAGAATCAAGAAAATGGACATTTCATCGAAGGCTATCACGCAATTTAAGCGGCCTAGATTGCCCAAAAAAGAGATTATATACAATAACTTGTACTCTATGACCCAATCGGTTCCAATAATCACTGAAATTATCAAATCAAGATGGAGGCTTTTTTGGCATAAACATTCCCGCAAACATGATAATGAACTTATGATAATGAACAATTACTTTAACAACGAAAAAAAAGATTGTTCAGAAAAAGACGTACAGTCACCCATCCTGTTGCTCTAAATCAGACGTCACCAAACTACGGCCCGCGGGCCGGATCCGGCCCGCGACAACATTTTATCCGGCCCGCGCACTATTTCGAGATATTCAATTAATACCTTAATAATTAACTTAAATAAAAACTTTAATTAAAAAATTAAACTATTTTGCAAGATTTAATTCGAAAAAAAACTTATCAGCATTAACGTTAAATTTTTCTTTGTTGCTATGTCTAATATGAAAAGAAAGGTTGACCGCGAATGCCGTGTATTCAATAAATTATGGGAATTGAAGTATTTTTTTGCGAAAGATGAATTAAAGCAGAAAGCTTATTGTTTAATATGCCACGAACATCTCTCTGTTATGAAGGACGTCAGTTTTCACACTTTTCTTGTTTTAAAAGTTTTTGTGAGGCAAACTGTAATGAGATCGACATTACTTTCCAAATTGGAATTATCAAAGAATTAAAACATCATTTTTTACATAAGTTTTCTGAACTTGACAAAATTGAAAGCGATATAATTTTGTTCGAAAATCCATTTTCTTGTAATGTTGAAAATGTTCAACATGAATTACAATTAGAAGTTATTGACTTACAATCAAATGAACAGCTCAAAGATTGTCACAGACGGACCAAACTCGCTGAGTTCTACGAATATCTCAAGGATGATGAGTTTCCGAGACTAAAGAATTTTGCGATAAAGATGATTTCTATATTTGGCACAACTTACCAATGTGAGCAAACGTTTTCGAGGATGAAATATGTTAAGTCTGCCCATCGTGCAAGATTGACTGACGGACACTTAAAATCAATTCTCATGATAGGATGCAGCAATTTAAAACCAAATATTGATGAACTTATCAAAAAAAGATCACAGTTCCATAGCTCTCATTAAAATTTTTGTTTACTTTATTTTTATTTAAATTAGTTTTTATTGTAAAAAACACACTTATGAATTTCTAGTAAAATTATAATCCTATGCACGTGCTCCGGCCCGCGTTCATTGTGTTGGGGTCAATCCGGCCCGCGAGTGCAAAAAGTTTGGTGACCCCTGCTCTAAATAATGATCTTAATAAAATTTTTAGAAAACTCAAATGTGCGGGCGACCTAGAAGAACTGCGAGCAAATGCGAGTAACAAATACCTATGGAGACGCTAGAATTTTGAAACGTGTGACACAAACGAGACCTTTGTTAATTTACATTTTTTGGTCCTTTGAACGTTCTTTTAATAATAATATAAATGAACCACAAACACTAGCCGGCGCTTATTGTTTAGCAAAACTAAACCTTTAAAATTTTTAAAAATGCATGGCTCATCAATGAAAAACCGATCGAGGTTTATCTTAAATAAATAATACTTTTTATTTTAGTATAAAATTTAAACTTAATTTAACTAAATTATTAAGCCTAATTGGTTGTTGGTTATGAAGCTTATTCCCGATTTCCTAATCTACAAATCTGCGGCAGATCACTTCAATCCAAAGAATGATGTCCACCCAAAAGTAAGAACAAAATATATACTTTAGGTATTTTTTGCAAACCGAGGTAAGAGAATTCGCATGTATGCTGTCGCATGTGCTTTCTTTGGGTGTGCATTCAATCTGCCATTCTTTATTGCCAATTACAAGATTAAACAAACTGGTTATAACTAATTACTAATTTTATTAATTGGTTAACTATAATTTGTTTATGTCATTTCTTTATTGAATTTATATTTTTGTCTACTCTCTTATCGTTTATTACGATATAGTCTATACTTCCTGCCAACATCAGCTATGCAACCCGATAGAATTACTCGTTAGAAAAAATCAAGAAGTATGAAAGCTCTCTATTTAGTTTATTACGATTTGATCAAATAGCCGTTGAGTAAACGGAAGTGAATTTTCAAAATTTATGGATTAATCTTTAAAATTGTATGACTAAATTCAGACGTAATTTACAATCTATATATTTCAAAAATTAGAAATAATATGCTGCTTTAAGAAATCATTTGACCCAAATCAGAGTTGAAAAGTCAATTATGACTAAAACCAAAGTCTAATTCAATAAACCTGATATTTTTGTGTATGACAAGAGTAAAAAAGAAATAAATTTAATCGAAATGGACATTACCTTATAAGATCGTTTAAAGCAAGTCAAAATGGAGAAATTTTAGAATCACGACCTCATTGCAAACGAATTGTCGATGAAACAAAAGTTAAGATTATTTAATTGTCTTGACATGGGATGGAGTTGTCTCAAAGTTCTTTATAGATAATTAATCGATTGAAAAGAAACTGGAGCATAAATCCAGTCGGTTGTGCTGAAGAGGACGCTGGAGAGTATGCTCATTTAATACAGATACGGAGTGAAGGTTGATTACAAAAAGTACGCCTTTGCCGCCAATCAACTTGCGGAGCTTGCATGTCGCGAGGACAGTCAACTGAACAAAAACCTTGACGCAGAAATGGAAAATGAAAAGAAATTTGTGGCAAACTCTTCTTCCAAGTAAAGAAGAGAAATCACTGACGATCTTGATTCTTAATTATCTAATTTTAATTAAATCAGAATAAAATTTTTCTGACTTTTATCAATCCTAATCGATACATAAAATCAACATTTTTTCAGATTTTGTATTCCAGCCAAGGATGTTCAACAAAAAGGATTTATTTTTGAGGTAGCTAAGAAAAGAAAAAACATGAGCAATTCTTTAAAGAATACGGTGTTAAAATAATATATCAGTAATTATTAATCCAACACGTCCAATTTGTCAATCAAATACTGCACTATGTCACTAACTCGCTCAATCCTCTCAGCGTCAACATCGGGAATTTCCACCTCTGATATTACTTATCAAACATTACGGAATTCTTCCTCCATTTGAATCATCACTTCCACCTGGTCTAAACTGTCTAATCCTAAATCAGTTGAGATGTGGCAGTCTAGTCCCAACTGAACAAATAATTTCTACTTTATACCTTTTCTGGATTTATTTTGTCGAACATGTAAAGAACAAATAGAACACGATCTTCTATCAGTTTCCTACTTAGTGGTTGTGCAAAGGCCAATGTTCGAATTTGAGTTTGTTCAACTATTCTCTTCAAAGACTTGTGGTTGTGAAATTTTGGTTTGAAATGTAAATTTCTGCCAATTTTGGAAAACATAAATAAAGTTTCCACAACAAACTTCGTTCGATACATTTAATTTTTTTATTAACAAAATGACCAAAAGTGTTAAATAGTTAGAAAAAAAACAAAGGCTAGTAAATAGCCGCTAGTTGATGAAGCCTCCTGCCTGGATCGAAAACGAGTTCCCTCGGAGTATGGCTATTCCAATACTTTGTCTTAGCTATAACCCTTTTCGCTGATCCCTCTTTTTTACGGCAAGCATTCCTCCGAGTTTTGGCAGTTTTTGGGTCAACGGTTTCCGATGACTTGGCAGCCAGGAATATTTTTTGATTTTCCGATTTTTCGCGATTGAAGCAGCTGCTCCAGGAGTCTGAACCAATTTAAGGAGGTACGTGCTTGAATGTCAATAAAAGCTGCCTCCCAAACCAAAGATCTTTTGGGTGTGAAAGGGAAGAGTCATGTCTCTTTAAATCTCCTCGATCGAGACTCACTAATTCAAGCTGTGGTGGGAAGCCTATAGTTTTTAGCTATGAAGATCACATCGTCCAGAGCAGCATGACGTAGTCTTCTTCCGGCGCTTCTTCTGCAGGATAGCGGGTGCAATCCCTTCGTATTGACTGTTTTTCTGCATCGGCATTGGTGCTCCTGGCAAACGTCTAGTCCTAGCCTTTGTCCGATTCCAATCCTCAAAGAATCGTTCTCCAAAAAAGCCCCGAGGTTCAGGTCAGGTATTACACCAAATCATGTCTTACTCACTCCACTTGTAGCTGACACCAAACAAGCAAGACGATGTTGATCTCCTTCTTTAAGGTCTTATAAAATTTTAGAGGAAACAATGTTATCCCAATTACTTTGTTTCGTTGTGTTTTTGAGGATTTTGAGTCTGGAACTGTTCAATTTCCGACAAGCTTGGTCAAATGACTCACTCCAGCAAAGTCCCATAGTGTGCTGAAGGGTTTGTCGTGTCAAATGGCTGCAACTTGAGAGAGACGATAGATACGGCGGATACGTGACCTCCAGCGGCGCTCTTAGACCGACCCCCTAAAATCCAGAGGGAAGCTTACATTGGTTCTAACAAAGTTCTTTAAAGCGGACTTTGAGTAGTGACTCAACCGTTTGTTTGAAAGATTCTAAGGTAGACTGTCGTATTATTCGAAGCAGGATGAAAATCAAAGTTGATATAAAAGCTCGGTTAGTCCGATGTTGTTTCTCATCACTAGGGCAACCAAAAAATTGCACTTTTATAAAAAAAATTGCAAAAATGAATTTTAAAAATTGTAAAAAATTGCAAAAATATTTTTTTTAATTGTAAACATTACATTATGCAAAAAATTAACGAAATTATTTATTGTAATAGGAAATCAAATATTCCTGAACATTTCAGTTTAAAGTAAAGTTCCTCTCTTTACTAAGAATTTTCGTCAAAAGAGATTTGCCCTTTCGATAGATGCTGAACTTGCGCTACATTTTCTGAGATGTGAATAAACTTCTGGCGATAGATTCTTATTTGAGAATTCAAGAATACTTAGTATTCCTGATTTCTCAAGCTTTTTGATATATAGGATTTATGTCGCATGGATCTGATGTAAAGTCTAGGGTGTTTAGATCACCATAAGCTGTTGCAATGGAGTAATCAAGCAATTCAGTATTTGAAATCATTTCAATTAATCCCAAATAATTTGAACTGATTTGGGTTAAGCTTGAAACAACGTAGGATTATTCACTGATTTTTTGCCTAAAATAATTAAAAACTAAAACACATTTTGTATTAAACTCCATCTCCTTCAAATTCAGATACGATTTTTAATATTCTGGAAGATTCTGGGGAGTAATTTTTGCTGCTTTTAGCCAGCTTCCCCATCTTGTAACCACACACTTCGGGTGGATTTCCGATTCGTGAAAACATCTCCAAACGTCACTTGTTTTTGACTGTGCAGCCTTTATAGACGAAATCAATTCAT
>NW_021833115.1:0-12500 GCF_006345805.1 Octopus sinensis
AACAACAACAACTATTACTACTACTACTACTACTACTACTACTACTAGAAGAAGAACTACTACTACTACTACTACTACTACTACTACTACTACTACTACTACTACTACTACTAGAAGAACAGCAGATCACGGGCCATGAATATGGTCGTGATTAATGTAGACCAAGGATTCTCAAACATCTTTTATCCATGGACCCTTCTGGTGGACCCGCCATAACCATTTGATGTTTAAGATCCAGTTTTGTAGGCAATTCTTCCAAAATCCCACCTTTTTTTTCACACATTAATTTGTAGGTTCAACTATAAAAAAAAACCTAATTCTTTCTTGGTCGATAAATCAAGTACCAGTTACGCACTGGGGTCGATGTAATCGACTGGCCACCCTCCCTCTAAATTTCGGACCTTGTGCTTAGAGTAGAAAAGGCTGCTCATGCTAAGCTGTAAGATATCGATCTCAAAATCACCCTTCAATACATCGATACTCCTACCATTATCACCCTAACCCTGCCGTGATATACTCTTTTACTCGTTTACTTGTTTCAGTCATTTGACTGCGGCCATGCTGGAGCACCGCCTTTAGTCGAGCAACTCGACCCCGGGACTTATTCTTTTGTAAGCCCAGTACTTATTCTATCGGTCTCTTTTTGCCGAACCGCTGAGTGACGGGGACGTAAACACACCAGCATCGGTTGTCAAGCAATGCTAGGGGGACAAACACAGACACACAAACATACACACATATATATATATATACATACATATATACGACGGGCTTCTTTCAGTTTCCGTCTACCAAATCCACTCACAAGGCTTTGGTCGGCAAGAGGCTATAGTAGAAGACACTTGCCCAAGATGCCACGCAGTGGGACTGAAACCGGAACCATGTGGTTGGTAAGCAAGCTACTTACCACACAGCCACTCCTGCGCCTGATCTGTATACATTTTCATTATATCACACTCACGTGCGATGCTCATATAGCGAAAAACAAAAGGCAGGATGGTCATAATTGGAATATTATTGATCACAGATAAACTCGATGGCCCGGTTCTATATATATTGACTGTCAATTGTTTGACCTTTTGACTTTTTGTCGACCTTAAATTACTTAGAATTCTCCGTGAAGGTTATTAAGTTGCGAAGGGAAATAACTCTATTGTGAGTTATTTCCCTTGACACAGAAAACTGCTATAGAACTGTGTACGGTCCAGAAATGTGTTTTTATTTTGATTGTCGAAACGATGTCTGTTTAATTACAGTATTTTAGTATTCTCTAGTATGGTCTTTGGATATTATACTGTATTCCTCAGCGTGGTTGACCTTTAATTTCCTAATACCTGGTAACATTACGTATATGTATCCAGAAAGGCGAGCTGGCAGAAACGTTAGCACGCCGGGCGAAATGTGTAGCCGTATTTCGTCTGCCACTGCGTTCTGAGTACAAATTCCGCCGAGGTTGACTTTGCCTTTCATCTTTTCGGCGTCGATTAAATAAGTACCAGTTACACACTGGAGTCGATATAATCGACTTAATCCTTTTGTTTGTCCTCTCTGTGTTTAGCCCTTGTAGGTTGTAAAGAAATAGGTATTTCGTCTGTCTCTTTACGTTCTGAGTTCAAATTCCGCCGAGGTCGACTTTGCCTTTCATCTTTTCGGCGTCGATTAAATAAGTACCAGTTACGCACTGGGGTCGATATAATCGACTTAATCCGTTTGTCTGTCCTTGTTTGTCCTCTCTGTGTTTAGCCCCTTGTGGGTAGTAAGGAATAGGTATATGTACCCACAAGGCTCTTTTACATACTTTCAGTTTGGGCCGATCTAAAGAAATATGCTCGCACGCACACACAACACACACACACACACACACACACACACACACGTACACACGTAGGCACGTCCTACCTGAAATCGACGTTGTCGACGTTAGGCCGACATAAATATCAAAACATACAATAATTACATTCGTTCCGCATTTAGTTTCATCTCTTAATTCGAATTCTGCGTTCAATCCTCTTCGAAGTCGATATTTGATTTCTTTCTCTCTCTTTTTTTTTTCATATTTATTTGTCTTTCATCTTTTTATTTGTTTCAGTCTTTTTACAAAACGGCCATGCTGGGGCAACGCCTCGAAGAATTTTTAATCGAATGAATCGATCACAGTATTTCTTTTAAAGCCTGGTTCGTACTTTATCGGTCCCTTTTGCCGAACTGTTACCAAGCGGTGGCGGGGGAGGGTAACACAGATACAAAGTGAGAGAGAGGGGAGAGAGAGAGAGAGAGAGAGAGAGAGGACAGACAGACACACAAACACTCACATACACACACACACACACACACACACACACACACACACGACGGGTTTCTTTCAGTTTCCGTCAACCAAATCCACTCTCAAGGCTTTGGCTGACCCGAGGCTATAGTAGAAGACACCAACCCAAGGTGTCACGCATTGGGACTGAACCGAGAACCATGTGGGTGGGAAACAAGCTGCTTACCACACAGCTACGCCTGCGCCTGTTTATATATTTTACTTTTATTATATTATTTTTTGTTAGTTTCGAGAGACAGTGGCTGTGTGGTAAGTAGCTTGCTTACCAACCACATGGTTCTGGGTTCAGTCCCACTCCGTGGCACCTTGGGCAGGTATCTTCTACTATAGCCTCGGGCCAACCAAAGCCTTGTGAGTGGATTTGGTAGACGGAAACTGAAAGAAGCCCGTCGTATATATGTATATATATATATGTGTGTATGTGTGCGTTTGTGTGTCTGTGTTTGTCCCCCTAGCATTGCTTGACAACCGATGCTGGTGTGTTTATGTCCCCGTCACTTAGCGGTTCGGCAAAAGAGACCGATAGAATAAGTACTGGGCTTACAAAAGTCCCGGGGTCGAGTTGCTCGATTAAAGGTGGTGCTCCAGCATGGCCGCAGTCAAACGACTGAAACAAGTAAAAGAGTAAAGAGTAATATATATATATCGCAAGTGTTGGGGATTTTCTTTCTCCGTCTTCCCTCCTTTGGACTTTTTCTATATTTCTGATGAAGAGCTCCGCTCGAAACGTGAAATCCTCTTTCTTTTCTTTCCTTTCCTGAGCGCCCAATAACACTGTACTTATTCCTCGTCCTCACATTGTTGTTTTTTCTTGCTTGTTCATGTGTGGATTGAGTATATATATATATATATAACAATAATAAATCTCTGAGCGAGGTATAAACAGTAACTGCTCTATAATATAAGCGGGATCAGCCATCTGAATGTGGCTAGGGACAGGGCGGGGTGGTGGGGGTGTTACTGATGCATTTAGCCCCAGGCGACTATCGACGTCACCAGAAGAGCCGACACCATCACGGTGTCCTTGCTAGCCTGCAAGGGAGATCACCGTGATGTTGTCGGCTCTTCTGGTGACGTCGATAGTCACCTGGGGCTAAATGCATCAGTAACACCCCCACCACCCCGCCCTGTCCCTAGCCACATTCAGATGGCTGATCCCGCTTATATTATAGAGCAGTTACTATTTATACCTCGCTCAGAGATTTATTATTGTTATCGAACGGATTTTCTACGCCAGTGACTGTGGTTACTGTGAAAATCTATATATTTCTAGCCTGTAGAGGAAGTCCCTCAGCGAAGAACGGTGCTTGCCATGCGCTGACAAGAGGCAAATACCTCGAAACCGGTCCGTGTGTAGCATCCGTATCTTCGGTGAGGCTGATCTCTCTTTGCAGGCTAGCAAGGACACCGTGATGGTGTCGGCTCTTCTGGTGACGTCGATAGTCGCCTGGGGCTAAATGCATCAGTAACACCCCCACCACCCCGCCCTGTCCCTAGCCACATTCAGATGGCTGATCCCGCTTATATTATATATATATATATATTGATAAATATAAGGGTAGCAAAAAAATTCTTGAAAAAATTCTCCGCTACCAGCGGTCTAGTGCTCTTTCTAGTGAGTCGAATGGCCTATCAGGGCCATTCCTTATATTGTTGAATATATATATAATATATATATATATATATATATATATATATTATCATTAATTAAAATCTTAGGGTAGCAAGAATATTTATCGGAAAAATTCTTAGTTACCATTGGTCTAGCGAGAAGGAAAAAATTAGTCAATAGACTATACATTATTCCGAGAAGAATACGGTGTACATTCAAACCCAAAAGAGATACCGAAAGAATAGGATATCTGACTCACTAGAAAGAGCAGTTAAACTCCATTTTTCAATCACTTCTGGAATTACAACAATTAGTGGTTTGGAGTTTAACTACTCTTTCTAGTGAGTCAGATATCCTATTCTTTGGGTATCTCTTTTGTGTTTGAATGTACACCGTATTCTTGTCTCTCTTTCTCACTATTATATATATATATATATATATATATATATATATATGTATACTCTGCGTTCAAATTACTCCAGATCATCTTCACTTTTCATGCTTTCGGAGTGAATAAAGCAAAGTGTCAAGATCAGAAGCGTGGATTAGCTGAGCTGTTGGAGCGTAGAGAACTGCGGTCCACACACACGTTTTCCATCGGTGTTGCAGTTCTTGATGAAGTCTTTACCATGTTGCTCAGAAAAAGTCATCAACGGAAGATATGACGTCATCCTGACATCACTGCGATACTGGTTTCCCAGCCACGTAGTTTCTCCTGTTGAGGACCAGATGATAGGACGATGGGACCAAATGACGAGGATAGGGTAGGTAATCAACTGATTCAAGGCCAGTCACATGCAGCAGCCATTGAAAACAAGGAATTCTATGCTGGAGCATTATCCTGATGAAACAATTCCTTATTCTTTAGATTTTCTAGCCCTTTGGTCTTGATAGCCTTTCGTAAGTGCCTCAGCAACTTGCCATAGTACTCTCCATTGATGGTGTGGCCCTTTTTAAGATAAACACAATGCCTTTTGCATCCTCCAAAATTGACGCAATCACCTTTCCTGCAGGTGAAACGACCTTGGTCTTCTTTGCAGCAGGTGAGGCGGTGTTTTCTCACTGCATTGATTGTCTTTTTGTCTCTTACCAAAAGCGATGAAACCAACACCCACCCTCGGTTAGGAAACGTCCAAGGAAACCAGCTGTATCTTATTTCTTTATTGTCCACAAGGGGCCAAACATAGAGGGGACAAACGGATTAAGTCGATTACATCGACCCCAGTGCGTAACTGGTACTTATTTAATCGACCCCGAAAGGATGAAAGGCAAAGTCGACCTCGGCGGAATTTGAACTCAGAACGTAGCGGCAGACGAAATACCGCTAAGCATTTCGCCCTGCGTGCTAACGTTTCTGCCAGCTGTATCTGCCTGAAACAATATCAGCCTGTTGCACTTTTGATCAGGTGTCAGAAGACGAGGCCCCTACCGAGCAGAAACCTTCGCCATAGACAAATTCATTATGCAGAATATCCTCAACTCACACACGGTCTATGCTAATAGCATTGGCTATCAAATTATGGATAATTCACCTGCCATCCAGTATCATGTGGGGAATAGGGTCAGTGTTTTCGTTGGTGGCAGTTGCAGGATGTACAGACTTTGGGTCATTTTCAAGACTCTCCCTTTCCTCTTAAATTCAGCTGCTCACATTCGTACTGTTGTTAAAGCTGGAGCTAGGAATATACGAACATGCTCAATTAGAACATGGAGGCTCGGTTGATAAGAGATTTTAGAATATTATCGGCATATAGAACAGACACAACACTCGGACAAATTACGGAGATCACACAAAAAATAGAAAATATACCAAGCCTCAACAGAACACGTGAATGGCGTAATATATATATCAGGGACAGCTGATGAAGGGGAATATTCCTTATATTGTTTGTTTTGTACTCTGTTTTTTCATTGTTAAAAAAGTCCGTTTCCATGTTTGTTTTTATGTTTTCGTTTCTCGTTGAGTTCTACGTCTATTTGTGGTGTCTGTACTCATAATATATAATATATATATATATATAATATATATATATATATATATATATATATATATATATATATATTATATATATAATATGCATGTATATACATGTAGATGTAGGTACGTACATATATGTATGTATGCATTATATATTTATTTATTAAATTATTATTATTATTATTATATATATATATATTATATATATATATATATATATATATATAATAGTAAAGAGGCTATAGTAAGAGATAGACCTCCAACTATGACCTCAACGGCCAAGAAATCTCCCGAAGAAAGATGGAACGGATGGTGCAGAGTAATGTCAACCCCCGAAGATTATGGTCAGGTGAGAAAAGTGGTCGTACATGCGGCTGGTTCGACTATCAAAGTTAACACTCAACAGGTATATGTTTAAGTTCAATAACAAAATATACACGCAGGAAAAGTATGCAGCCATCAATGTCGGTATCACTGGCGATGTGGCTAACCTTTATGGTATTGTGGGATAGGAGACCCAAAGAACGCTTAGCAGAGAGCTCCTAACCATGTACTCCCGTTATGTTGATATCAACACAGAACCAAAAACACCTCCACAAGACAATATCTATGAACCTGAAATAGAAGCTAGCACATTGGAGAGCATTCACGAATAGTTAATTCCATCCACCAGAATATTAGGGTGACAGTAGATTATCCCTAGTAAGCACCCCAACTACAGACTACCTATTTCTTTATTACCCACAAGGGGCTAAACACAGAGGGGACAAACAAGGACAGACATAGGTATTAAGTCGATTACATCGACCCCAGTGCGTAACTGGTACTTAATTTATCGACCCCGAAAGGATGAAAGGCAAAGTCGACCTCGGCGGAATTTGAACTCACAACGTAACGCAGACGAAATACCGCTAAGCATTTCGCCCGGCGTGCTAACGTTTCTGCCAGCTCGCTGCCTTTACACACTGAACTGTGGCTGGAAACCAGGAATAAAGAGGCCAAAATTCTCCATTCGCACTATGCCAGACCCACGACCTCCAAATATCTGGTCCACAGGAACGCAGCAATTTGCGTATGATAACAAGTTCACTATCCTAATAGCTGACCAGATAAGGATGATGAAAAACGTCTCCCGCATATGCAACCCAACGGAACTGGGGGAACATATACAGCACTTCATCCACTGTATGCATTTCTCTGGGTACAGCCAAAGAGACAAAATCACAGTCTATAAAGGAACCATGATAGAATGCAAGACCATCACATCATCATCCTCATTGTTCGACCGTGGTCGAGACAATGGAATTTACCATGTTACGCCAGACCTCACAGTCCATCATAGCATTACGGAGGTCCTGTTGCTGGATGCCTGTATCCCTGGAGATTACATCAGGTTAGGGAGATTGTTCGCCCTCTGGTACCGCGAGCAGATTGCTTCCCGAGGAGAAGAGTAGAAATTACCTCGTTTTCAGCTCTACAACAATGTCCAGCAAACTGGACTCTTCTACCTTTCACAAGAGATAATACAGGTGGTAATTTCCCATATATTTGTACTTTGGTTGGATGACGCTTCCACGAGAGATTTTGAGCTTTCATAAGGAGGCGAGTGTAAGATTCATCCAACTGCCTCTCCAGCTTTTTTGATAACGTCCAGGTTTCTAATCCATATAGTAGACCATCACAGAGAATGATGCAAAAGGGACCTGTCCGTTATACAGAAGTAAACTTTGAAAAGCTTAGCAAAAACAAAAAGGAAGATAGGTAAGGTCAATTCATGGTATGCAAGCCAAAAATACTGAGGTGTTCTATTCGCCTTGAAGGCGAACTAGCGTATCACTTTACGAAGGTCTTTGGTAAGATGATTCTACGGATTAATGTAGTAGAAAGGCCAGGAAACCCCATAAAATCCCTGGTCTGTAGATCTTACCGATTTAATATAACACCTTGTACGGATAGGAACTCTACAGTGTATAGAGTAAGCCCACAGGTAAACTGTAAAACTAATAGTGTAGTCTATAGTATAAGATATACAGAGAGACGGCGCAGAAACAAGACAACGATAATATATTGGAGAGACAGCACGTAACATAGGTGAGAAGATAAGTGAACACTGGCGGGAAATTTAGGAGAAACGCTCGCTAGGAATATAACAACATGGTCAATTAGAACATGGAGGCTGGTTTATAAGAGATTTTAGAATATTATCGGCATATAGAACAGACACAACACTCGGACAAATTACAGAGGTCACACAAATAATAGACAAAGCCTCAACAGAACGCGTGAATGGTGTAATATATATAATCAAAATAAGCAACAAGGATATCCAAGGTAGTGTTAGTACAATTGTTTTATGCTACTTCATTTTATTATACAATGTAAGTATTACATCAGTTTTAAAATGTCGAGCAATCTTCAGCCACATATGGAATTTTTTTTAATTAAATGGACAATGCACATTCTTATACTTATTTCATCTGCCAATTACAAACTTAAGTACCATATTCATCTGAATCTAAATTTTGCTGAACTTTATATATATATATATATATATATTATATATATATATATATATATATATATATATATATATATATATATATAGGAGTATATATATATATATATATGTATATATATATGATATATATTATATTATATATATAATATAGTATATAATATATATATATATATATATATATATTATATATTATATATATATATGTATATAATATATATATATATATATATATATATATATATCTATATATATATATATATATATATATATATATATATAATTCAATAAAGGGTGGAATATAATTAATTAAATAAAATTAATCAATTTCACCTAGTAGATTTGTCGGTATGGAAAAAGACCATATTTGGTAAGGGTTATAATAATTATAATAAAGGGTTAAATGCAACAAGTTGCTCAAAACCACATACCGAAATATTAGAAATAGCAGCCAAAATTGGTCACCATTTCTTCTACTAGTAAAAAGTCTCCACAAACAAACAGAATTTGTAAGCTGTATATGGCAAAAAAAGGCAGAAAAAACGAAAACCCAGCCTCTGGATTAATTATAGACGACTCGTTTCTGGATGTAAATACACACAGACACACAGACACACACACACACACACACACACACACACACACACACACATACACGCACGTATTTATGTGTGTATGCATGCATGTGTGTAAGTATGTAAGGATGGATGGATAAATGGATGGCTAGGTGGCTGTATCAGTTTCTCTCTCTCTCTCTCTCTCAATATATATATATAAATATACACGCACACACATATATACACATTCGTAATGTGTTTATGTCTGTGTATATGACCATATGTGATTATGTGATTGTGTGTGTGTAAGTATTAGGTTTTATGATTATGAAGTTAAAAGAAACCGCAAGCATTTGCCGATAAAACAACCAATACATTTTGTAGAATTAAATTTATGATACAGACCAGAATGACGCGAAACTTTTACTTCGCCTGTATCGGCTTATTCAGCCATTATAATTTGAAATGTTTAACAATGGTAGTTACAAATGGAATTAAGGAGAAATCCTCACAGCAATAATTCTAAGTAACTCTTGTAACACTGAGACCCTTTGTATCTGTCAGCAAAAGTGTTAATTTGAAGTGGTTTGCCTTTGCCGCATGGATTTGAAACTCATTAGGTTTCCAAAAACTCAATCAATTATTCTGATTTGTTCGACACGGAACACACGAGACAGAGGGATTGAAAAATTTGGCCGGTAATCAAAGTTTACATGTTTCATCGTTCATCTAGTTTAATTCTGGCGGAGATCTGCTAGACTTACCAATTGCTAATCGGATTTACCTTGAAGCATTTCTGCATTTGCAGTCCCCATCGGTAGTTTAATGAGCGAGGACAGCTTTCTTTAATTTATCGACTCATTCCATACTTACATAAAAACACTGTCGAGGCTTGAAACATACAAATGAAATCATTTTAATCTGTGAGACAAGGATGTTAGGCTTGAAGCCATAAATCACTGGAATCCGGCAGTAAACAATGGCAATTGTACATGATATATTGCAGTTTAATGCGAATTAAACAAATACGAAAGACGAGAATTCCGTGCGTGGGATGCAACGATGTGTGTTCAGTTGAAATGGTTGGCTGGACAAAAAGATGAAAACAGGCGTTCTTAACTCCACTCTGATGACTCATGCTAAGTGGCTGAAGGTCACATCGTAATTTCAACCTAACGGTTGGTAGTTCACATCCCGCTACTGTCGTCGGGCTGTGTGCGCGACCAGGGAAATTAAACTCCCTTTCGACCAGTTTACCTAAGTATAAATAGTTTTAACTGTATGGATTATTGCTGTTTAATACCAAGTAAGCCCTGAACGAGCATAACTACGATCACAGGTATTCCATCCATGACCATATCGTCTTTTTCAGAAGGCGACGAGCTGGCAGAACCGTTACCACGCCGGGCGAAATGCGTAGCCGTATTTCGTCTGCCGTTACGTTCTGAGTTCAAATTCCGCCGAGGTCGACTTTGCCTTTCATCCTTTCGGGGTCGATAAAATAAGTACCAGTTACACTGTAGTCGACTTAATCCGTTTGTCTGTCCTTGTGTGTCCCCTCTATGTTTAGCCCCTTATGGGCAATAAAGAAACATATCCTCTTTTTCAGGGCCGGCCTTAGGAGGTACGGGACTCTATTGGGTACAATTTTGGTGGGCCCCAGATTCCCGCTCAACTTGCATCAAGTGCGTATATATATATATGTATGAATATATGTGCGTGTATGTATGTATGTATATATATATATATATAATATATATATATATATATATATACAACAAAATTCTCACAATTTCTTCAGTTTTCATTTCTTATAACTCCTCAACATCATCATCATCATCACCATCACTACTACTACTATATAGACACAAATTCTAAGTACCAAAACTTCAATAATTCCAGCTCCAAAAAGCAACCAGTTCCGATTGTCGCAGTTCGAGCTCTCTTACCGAAGCTCTCCGAGGTTTCTTCATCTTCCTCTAATCTCTTTCTCAAATTACCAAGATAGGAATTTATCTCAGTATATGAAAATATTAAGGCGGCGAGCCGGCAGAATCGTAAGCACGCTGGATGAAATGCTCAGCGGCGTTTCGTCCGTCTTTACGAAGGTGCTGGCATTGTGCCAAACTTTCAAACCGGTATATGAAAACATTGAGGCGCCGGGCCGGTAGAATCGTAAGCGTACCGGATAAAATGCTTAGCGGTATTTCGTCCGTCTTTACGTCTTGAGTTCAAATTCTTCCGAAGTCAACTTTACCTTTCATCCTTTCGGGGTCGATAAATTAGTAACCACCACCCTAATTTCTTCAAATAATGAAAAAAAAAAAAAATCTGATTTCACCTCGAAAACCTTGTACGCGCACAGTTCTTTTCCTTCGCTGGTTGTAAAACGTGTTTGCGCGCACAAGTGCACAGCTCGGTGATGATACTGTCCACCGCGCAAGAACATAGACATTCTCTCTGCAAGCTTCTATATATTATACGTCTCCCAAATCTCACCAATTATGCTACTTTTACCCTACTAACAACAGTAGCATCAACAAAACAAAACGGGCAGCATGGCTGTGTGATTAAGAAGCTCGCTTCGCTATCGTGTCGTGACGAGTTCGAGCCTACTGTACGACACATTGAATATGTGTTTACTGTCATATCTTCGGGTTGATCCGAGCATTGTGAACTAATATGGGTAGCTGGGAGTTGAGCAGATATCCATCGGATTGAGTATGGTTTTGCTGTTCTGGCTTCGGATTGATCCGATCATTGTGAACGAAAATGAGTAGCTGGGAGTTGAGCAGATATCCATCGGATTGAGTATGGTTTTGCTGTTCTAGCTTCGGGTTGATCCGATCATTGTGAACTAATATGGGTAGCTGGAAGTTGAGTAGAGATCCATCGGATTGAGTATGGTTTTGCTGTTCTAGCTTCGGATTGATCCGAGTATTGTGAGCGAAAATGAGTAGCTGGGAGTTGAGTAGAAATCCGTCGGATTGAGTATGGTTTTCCTGTTGTAGCTTCGGATTGATCCGAGCATTGTGAACTAATATGGGTAGCTGGGAGTTGAGTAGAAATCTGTCGGATTGAGTATGGTTTTCCTGTTGTAGCTTCGGATTGATCCGAGCATTGTGAACGAAAATGAGTAGCTGGAAGTTGAGTAGAGATCCGTCGGATTGAGTATGCTTGTTGCTGAATAGTAACCTTATTCATCTCATCTGTTTAATAATCTCACTCGACTTCGGACTGTCTTTAGTGGAGTTCATTCTCTCCCACATATTCGAAACAGGTTTCCAGTTTGTGGTGAGATAAGTCGATATATGAAACTGATGCCTGTTGAAGATACGGAAGGGTATCCAACACTGCGATCGGTTCAGAAGAAGAGTTTGTAATACCTCTGAGTAACTCCTGCATTTTCCGCGTAGGGCAAAGCATCTTCGCTGTTTTATTTAACCCACAAGTGGTTCTTCCGTCTGCTGTAACACAAATTGTTGTTTCTTCCACCCTTTTCCATACACGTC
>NW_021833115.1:20000-25000 GCF_006345805.1 Octopus sinensis
TATATATATATATATATATATATACATATATATATATACATACATATGCATATATATATATATATATATATATATTGTTACGGAATCACCCGTCGTCGCTCGCCCAAACGGCCCACTAGTTCACCACGGAGCCCAAAGAGGCGGAGAGAGGAGATACAGATAGATACTGCCACAACCTCAACAGCACAGAGATACAGAGGCACAACCCGAGATACAACCCAAAGAGGCAAGGCAACAACTGGCAACACTGGCTTATATTCAAACAACAGTTTATACGACAATTACAATTGCTACATATCAAATACATTTAAGGCAGACATTTAAAGGAAGACATGCACGTGACTACTCAATACATCATACAACAGATCAAAGCATAATACAACAGCATGTAACAATATAACAGTCCGGAGACACAACAAGTCATATACAGTATTTCAAAGGTACACGTCCGAAGACACAGTTCTTTTAAAGTCTCTTCCTAAACATCACAATCAACAAGTCATTTACTCTTCTTCTTCACTGTTCATTTCTTTTCACTGTCTCTTTACATCGTGACACGCATCAATACACAATCACATACCTTAATTCCCAACTGAATCGCCAGTGTCCCATTCTGCACCTCATCTCTCCGTACCGCTAATTCCCCTGTACATATTCCCTTCTGTGCCGCCAAGTTTTCTCGCATCCCAGCTTGCTCGCTAAGATTCCAACGCTTCTAAGATTCCATCTACTCGCTCTGACTTCCAGGATCCAACTGTCTTCTTCGAGGACCGGCCAGCGACTCCAAGATTCGTCTGTGTTCCTCGACGACCGCTCAACGACTGCCCAGAACCTCACTTCCTTGTCCTGACTTCCACTCCCTCATCTCCCTCTGTCTACCACCTATAGTTTTCTATTTGCTATCTGATTCCTTACTCTATCTATATATCCCCTACTGTCCCTTAGCCTCTCTATCTGTCCCTTAGTCTTATATTCTATCTCTCTCATGACAGCTCTACCAAACTCTCTGCCTGTCCTTCTCTCCTACTGTCAATACCCTCTCCATCTGCTCTTAGATTCCCTTAATCTGTCCCCCTCTTCACTTCTTCAAGGGGTGCTTAGAATGACCTCCAATCGACCGCACAAGGCCAGAAAGGTCTCATTAATCTCCCAGTAGACAAAGGACCCGTCACATTTTTACCAGACATGCTGGAGCCATAATTCCTAAGTGGGTCACCAGAAATGCACTTAGCCAACCGTAACACTACCCCCTACCTAAGCTTTTGTCGACCCGACAAAGCATACTAAACTCGCACCTCCGAGCAGCAGACTCTCCAGGGGCTGGGGGTCCCCTTGGGTGGTTTCTCCTCCGGGGGTCTCACATCCCACGGCCACCACTTCAGCACCAGCCACAGGTTGGCACCTTCCCTCTGCGGCTTGGGTAACACCTCCGCCAACGCCGCCAGGCTTCCTACTAGCCGCCCACAATAGGCGCACCGTCCGAGGAAGTTCCTCAAATCCCTTCCACAGGCAGGGTCCGGCCAATCCTTCACAGTGGCCACCTTCCTCAGGGCTCTATAGCCCACGTAGCACGTTGCTGTACCATCCCCATTCCGCGCAATTATCGCTGACGACCAGGGACCATTCTGTCCTTTCACTGTTACCTGTCGCCGATATCTCCTCTTGCGCTGCTGTACTGAGACCTTCCTCCGGCCTCGCTGCCTCCTCAAGCGACAACCGCCTTGGTCGACGAAACGTTCTGCCAGGTCCGTGCGACCAGCATCCAACAACCCTCGCGACCAACGTCCTGCGCTTTTCACCAACAGTTGCCTCTTCCGCAACTGCACCAGCGGACCACGAACTCCCTTAACTTCATCTCTGCACCGGCAGAACTGACCCCGCCGCTGGTTTACCGTCCGGCGCAGTTCCACGATTTGCCCTCTGCAAATCGCCTGCGCAGCCTTCAATAACTCGGCCGACCCAACCAGCGCTCTGTCAGACTCTGCCTCCACCAGGGTCCAGCCGACCCTCAACTGAGCTCCTACTATACACTGCCTGTCGGGCTCCACCGGCCCCAAGCAACCATCAACCACAAAGCTCACCCAACGCTGAAGCAGTCTTCCTGGACTCGGTGGACCCACCGCCGTTCGCAGCCGTCTCGCCTCGTCAACGGGCCTCGTCCTTTTCCTCACCAGCTTCCGTACCGCAGGCCTCACAACACACACGCCCGGCCGCCAGTCCATCCACGCCTGTGGCCTCTCCACAGTGGGAACCATACAGTCCTTCTGGGCCCCAAGACACAAGGGTCCAGACACCAAAGGACTCGCACACGGCACAACACCTGCCGCGACCATCACACACAGAGCCGGAACCTCGGATTCAGCGACATCCGCCCCAGACCTCGCCAGCTCTTCGTCCTGAGCTCCGAGAGACAGGGGTCGAGATGCCAAGGGCTCCAGACACGGAACAACAGCATCAGCCATAACACCTTCCACAGGCCTTTTGGTTACTTCACCTCTACGGGTTCCAAATCACAAGATTTCTTGGGTACAGCGTCACAAATTTCGGCAACCAGCCCAGGTTCCGCAAAAACACAGCCGGTCCAGCATCACAGATTTCGGCAACACTTCCTTCACTATCTGTTTCCCTCGATGCTTCGTTCGACGGGCAATCTCTGCCCACAGGACCGTCGCTATCCTCGGTCCAACACCGATCCTTCAAAGCTGACCCATCCGCAACCTCAAGCTCCCGCTGATCTGCCCACAGGCCCTGTCGCCTCCTGTCCATTCTCTCCACGAACGCGTCCGTCTGCGCCATCTGGCCCCTTAACATCTCCACAATCAGAGCAAGCGAAATCTCCTCGTCTCCGGTCTGACAACCAGACAAATCCATAGCGAAAAAGAACCGATCGAAACGCAGCAATCAGGACAATCCCACCTCTGACACCAGTTGTCACGGAATCACCCGTCGTCGCCCGTCCCGAACGGCTCACACAAGTTCCGCCACGGAACCCAAAGAGGCGGAGAGAGGAGATACAGATAGATACTGCCACAACCTCAACAGCACAGAGATACAGAGGCACAACCCGAGATACAACCCAAAGAGGCAAGGCAACAACTGGCAACACTGGCTTATATTCAAACAACAGTTTATATGACAATTACAATTGCTACACATCAAATACATTTAAGGCAGACATTTAAAGGAAGACATGCACGTGACTACTCAATACATCATACAACAGATCAAAGCATAATACAACAGCATGTAACAATATAACAGTCCGGAGACACAACAAGTCATATACAGTATTTCAAAGGTACCCGTCCGAAGACACAGTTCTTTTAAAGTCTCTTCCTAAACATCACAATCAACAAGTCCTTTAC
Organism: Octopus sinensis; assembly: GCF_006345805.1. Classification (NCBI taxonomy): domain Eukaryota; kingdom Metazoa; phylum Mollusca; class Cephalopoda; order Octopoda; family Octopodidae; genus Octopus; species Octopus sinensis. Next base: position 23,366 of record NW_021833115.1, read on the forward strand.
TCTTCTTCTTCACTGTTCATTTCTTTTCACTGTCTCTTTACATCGTGACACGCATCAATACACAATCACATACCTTAATTCCCAACTGAATCGCCAGTGTCCCATTCTGCACCTCATCTCTCCGTACCGCTAATTCTCCTGTACATATTCCCTTCTGTGCCGCCAAGTTTTCTCGCATCCCAGCTTGCTCGCTAAGATTCCAACGCTTCTAAGATTCCATCTACTCGCTCTGACTTCCAGGATCCAACTGTCTTCTTCGAGGACCGGCCAGCGACTCCAAGATTCGTCTGTGTTCCTCGACGACCGCTCAACGACTGCCCAGAACCTCACTTCCTTGTCCTGACTTCCACTCCCTCATCTCCCTCTGTTCTACCACCTATAGTCTTTCTATTTGCTATCTGATTCCTTACTCTATCTATATCGCCTACTGTCCCTTAGCCTCTCTATCTGTCCCTTAGTCTTATACTCTATCTCTCTCATGACAGCTCTACCAAACTCTCTGTCTGTCCTTCTCTCCTACTGTCAATACCCTCTCCATCTGCTCTTAGATTCCCTTAATCTGTCCTCCTCTTCACTTCTTCAAGGGGTGCTTAGAATGACCTCCAATCGACCGCACAAGGCCAGAAAGGTCTCATTAATCTCCCAGTAGACAAAGGACCCGTCACATTTTTACCAGACATGCTGGAACCATAATTCCTAAGTGGGTCACCAGAAATGCACTTAGCCAACCGTAACAATATATATATATATACATATATATATATATATATACATACACACACACATATATATATGTATGTATATATATATATATAGGGAGAATTCAAAAAACAAAAGACGAAGACAGGTGGTGTAGACAACAAACAGATGTATTAGTTTAACGCTCGTGAAGTGAAGAAGTCTTTAACGTTTCGAGCCTACGCTTTTCTACAGAAAGGAACACAGAAAGAAACATACATATAACTATGTATGTATGTATGTATGTATGTATGTATGTATGTATGTATGTGTATGTATGTATGTATGTATGTATGTATGCATGCATGTATATGAATGTATATATATATATATATATATATATATGGAGAGAAAGAGAGAGAGGGAGAGGCAGGCAGATAGATATAAACAAATACATACACACGCACACATTTACTTACATACCTACATAAACACGCACATACATAATACATACATACATACATACTTACAGACGCACATATATCTATATACATTCATGCTAGTTAGCTTTTCATATGGAAAGGTGGTCCACAGTGTTTGAGTTTGTTTAGTCTGGTTCGATGTTTCTGCTGAGATTCAAGAGGATGAGTTTATTTAAATAGCAGCATTTAGAAATAAATTCTGATCTTGTGCTTAAAGTTTCAGTTTATTTAGTAAGGATGAGATATGTTTCAATATTGCAGAGGAATTTTCGTTCGTTTTCTTGCATTTTGTGTCGCAGTATTCATTCAGCGTAATGTAGGCATAATTGTCAAATTTGTGTAGTTTTCTTTTTTGGTATTATCTGAAGGTACATATTTATTTCTAAAGTCTTTGATAATTATGAAGTCAGTTTTGGATTCATGTTGAAAAGCATTGTTTCATTAAAAATAATTCTACTATGTTTACTGGTAATAG
>NW_021833115.1:30000-42500 GCF_006345805.1 Octopus sinensis
TTTATAGATAAAATGCCTTACAGCTGTTTCTAGAATATTAATTAATAATAAATTTCCTTCATCGGAGACGGTGTGAGAGGAAAAGTTAATTCATAGTTAGTTTCGATGTGATACAAATAGAGAGTGAGGTGGAGGAAAGAAAATAGATGTTCTATGGTTATTGAATTCATAAATCCGTTTATAGGCATAATGGTATACATGTGTAATTATTATATAATATTATATATATATATATATTATATATATATATATATATATAAATACATTTATATATATAAATACATAAATACATTCACACATACATATTACACACACAATCATGTAATGTGGAGAGAGACTGAGAGAGAGAGAGAGAGTTAGAGAGAAAATACAACGTACATGAAAGTAGTTTGTATTAACTATTAAACTCTCATATTCTCTACGAGAAATATAAAAGCGATGGTAGTTAAACAACACATCTTTCCTTCTAGATGCAGAAGAAATGGAGCTAGGTCTGACTAGACTAAGAGTTTATTAATTCCTCATCAGTGATTGGTTATCAGTTTTCTATCAAACAGAGATTAGCAGCTTATGGCTATTTACAGTAGACTCAAACCCGAACAGGATTAAACCGGTCTGCTTAGTTTGCTTTGCGAGTGCAAGCGTTGGCAAAATGAATACATAAATTTGTAATAGCATTATAAACCAGAATAATAAATAAATATTAATTTCAGCCATGATTTAATTCAACAGAAACCGTGAAAAATAAATGCGTTTAATGACTTCACGGTCAACAACGGCACAGTGTTAGTTCTGCTTCAGAAGAAATGGTTAATGAGATAGTCCAAGTATATAGTACTTGTGTTACATTTGATAATTTTTTTCTACTATAAAGCCACAAGGCCTGAAATTTTGGGAGCGGGGACTAGAGTTAGTCGATTAAACCAATCTCAGTGCTTAGGTGGTATTCATTTTTATCTAAGGCGGCGACCTGGCAGAAACGTTAGCACACCTGAAGAAATGCGTAGCCGTATTTCGTCTGCCGCACATGTGTTCGTGAAGTAAGAATTGCTGTTTCGTGGTGTTAATATTGTTAACAACTGTTGTTTCTTGTTAAACTGTTGAATAACTTAACTGTTGGAGTTTTCAATTGAAAACACTTAGTGCTTGTGGTAGCACGCGTTGTTCATTCCCCTTTGGGGGGAGAAGAATGTCGTCTAGCATGGAGCCTACCGTTGGAGCAGAAATACTTGTTTCTCCTGTTGAGAGGAGGAAATACATGTCCGGCGAGGAGCCAACTACAGACAAGGAAATAGGGGTTTCCCCCGCTACAAGAAGGAATAGCAGAGAGGATAATATATTGATATTTTTGGAGATGTCGTTGAGAGCTCGTCAGAACTTTCACCAGAAGAGTTTCCGACTTTGCCAGAGAACAAAGGCATTGTGTCGAAGAGAATAATTGATGTGCCTAGCATCCCAGATAGAACCAAAAATGGAAAAAAAAGTTTTGCGTTGGCTGCGGGGTGGAACCCAGATACTGTCGACGAATAAAAGCGAAATTATGAAATACAGCAAATGATGGAAAATAAATGACAACAGTGTGTGAAAATTGAACCTCCGCAAAAGTTATTACAGGAAGAAAAAGCAAAAAACAATAATTTTCAAAACATATTGTCTACAAAATAGAAAAATTGAAAGAATGTCAGAAGAGAAAATAGAAAAGTGCTTAAAGCCAATATGGGCGACGTAGTATTTCTGAGAAGAGGAAAAAATTCGGAACGGTGGAAGTAAGGTTCACCAATAAAGAAATAGCACACAAGAACTCAGTGGAAACGTTGGAAAACGAACGACGTGGAGTTAATACCCTATTATATGGGGATGAGGACGTCGCGAATAAAAATTACAAGGGTCCGCCAGAGGTCGAACCTATGTGGTTGTTGGCGGCAGTCCTAATCAAAGAGGTAGAAAAAATTACTCTCCTCCAGGCTACCGCTACGGAAAACCCACGCTGGGATGGTAAAAAACAATTAATCTTCTCATTCAAGCGGACCTAAAATAATTCAAACAATTCCTGAGACAATGAGGTAGGGGAGGAGAACCTCGTGGTGTTTGTTGAGGGCCGAAAACCTCGATGTTTTTTATGTGGTCAATTAGGCCACATTCGAAGGAACTGCAAGGAAAATGAAGAAGAGGAGGAAGAGGAGAAAAAAGACAAAGAGGAGAAGATAAAGAAGAAACAGATGAGAAAAAAACAAACAAACAAAAGAAAAAATACAACCAGCAACCCAGCCGAGAGCGGCGACTACTACAGAACAACGACCAAAAAAGACTGCCAGAAGAGAAAAGAAGAAGAAAAAGGCATAATAGCCGTATACACTAAAGATACTGAGCTCATGAGAGACATTCAACTATAAAGACTGTAAAAAAAATTGATAACCTTTCAGAGGAATTTATCAATTACGACATATATGAAGTCTCAAAATAAGACTATAGAATTCTACAAAATAAGTACAGAAAGACTGTATCTTCATTGAGATTAGATTTTAACAAGTCGATATTTCATGGATTACCAGCTCCGATCCCGCGAGAAAAGGAAAGGTGGAGATTCCCCCTCCACCTGATAATTCTGTGTCGGTGGTGAGACGGGATTTTGACAAATCTATTTCCCAAGACCGTCCACTCCGACCCTGGATAAAAAAAGGTGGAGGGTCCCCCTCCACCGGACAATCCTTAATTAAAAAGGGTAAGTGATGGCTATTCACATTGGGTGTTTTTAATGTTCATGGCCTGTTGTCAAGCTGGAAGCAAGGACGCTTTCTGAATGACATCAGGTCGAGAAATTTGGATGTAATTGTTGTGCAACGGAAACCCGGGTGAAGGGGCCAAGAGATCTGCTCCCTCCTGAACGGCTACGAGAAATACGTTTCTCCGAGTCGGGCGGGAGGTGGGGGGGTGGGGTGTGTGGCCCTACTAAAAAGAAACCGGGTAGCCGAGAAAAAGTTGGTTTTTTCTGACCCAGAAGGCAGGCTGGTCGTTCTCGACTTGACATTCAGTTGTGGCAAGACAATCAGGCTGGTCGCTATTTATGCACCAAACATTATTGGCCCGCAAACTGAATATTTTCGTGGCCTAGGAAAGTTCCTAGCCACGTCGCATTCACTAGTAGTGTTAGGAGACTCTAATACAATATGTGCAGCACACACAGATTGTGTTGGCTCAAACTCGAACATGAACAGAAAATGTAACACAGGCTTTCGGGATCTGCTAAGTCAATTTCAGCTAGCAGATCCATATAGGTTGGAGCACCCGAACACTCCACAGTGGACGTGGTCAAATAGTGACGGGTCTACCAGAACATATCTAGATAGGATTTTAATTAGAGAAAAAGATAAGTCCATAGTTGAGTGGCCACAGTTTTTTCTAGTCAGCTACAGTGACCACAAGATGGTTACCTGTAAACTGACGGTAGATAAGTTGCATAGACAGGGATCTGGCTACTGGAAACTCAATACGTCCCTTTTGGCGATTGAGGAGTACAGAAAGCAGATCAAGATGTTAATACAGAGGGCATTCATTTTTATCTAAGGCGGCGTACCACAGTGGTACGCCTACGTGAAGTAGGTAAGACTATTGAGGCTTACGAGGAGGTAGCAGGAGCAAAGATTAACCGGGAAAAGTCGGTCGGCTTGCAGCTCGGCACCTGGGTTGGCAAGTCGATGCCTTCAGACAGTGTTGTTAGGCGCTGGATGGAGGGACCGGTTAAGTTGCTGGGAGTCTGGTTTGGACCAGGCCTCCAGATAGAGAAGAACTGGACGGAGGTATTGAGCAGGGTGGCTGCAGTAGTCAAGACTTGGTCTTGGCGGTGGCTATCCCTGAAAGGGAGGGCGGAAGTGGCCAATGTGTTTATCGCATCGGTCATTACCTACCGCCTGACTGTCGTGCCCTGTCCGGATTCGTGGTTGATCAGGTTGGAGAGACAGCTCTTTCGCTTTTTGTGGAAGGGCAGGTCGCCACTTGTGAAACGCTCTGTCTGCTGTCAAAAGCCTTTAAATGGAGGTTTAGGGATGCCTTGGTTAATGATGCGCAGACATGCGTTGAGGTTGAGGCACCTCTGGATTCTCCTGGATAGTGAACGGGTGTGGTCTCCGCTGGCCAGACAAATGTTCCCTGAGTTCAAGAGTTTTTGCGAACAGGAAGCCTGGTGTTCTCGTAGACCGAGGTCGAGTGAGTGGCATAAAGAGTGCCGTAAGGCCCTCTTGCTGTTCCGGCGCTCGGGCAACGCCAGCGGTGGGGGTTCCACACGGATTTTATATAGTGGGTTGGTAGAGTCTGAATGCGACGATGGCCTGGGGTCGACTCTAGGTCTCGGATTTATTCAACTGGACAGCTTGTTTCATCGTACATTCGGGTTGAGAACGTTGGACAACTTCCAAAAGTCCTTAACCTGGCAATGCTACAGAGGTGCCTTGCCCGTTTGGGATAAGCTCGCAAGACATGGTAAACGTCAGTCGCCGACCTGTCCAAGATGCGGTGGGGACAGGGAAACCGTCCCTCACGCTATTGTTCAGTGTCCGGAGATAACTGAAATGTGGGCTTATGCTGAACATCTGTTGTCCGGCGAAGGAAGAGTACGGCTGTCGACTGAGTCAATTATAAAAATTGACCCACCGGGAGTTCTAACGAACGAAGGTAAGAATTGTTTTCTCACGGTGTAGCAATAGCAAAAGAGGCTGTATGGAATACTAGGATAAAAGGAATTAAGACAGGCAACTTTATCTCTGGTGACAATTTACGATCCTTTTTTCTTTTCATTTGAAAAGGAAACTGTGGCTGGAGAAGAGGTGTCTGTCAGAGTGTACGTTCCAAAAGAGATGGAAGTATGTTGCACGAGTGTTGTGCGTGCAAGGAACCGTGTGAATAGACGAGGAAAAAAAAAAAAGGAAAAATAAAAAGGTATCAGCGGTAGATCGGGGCTTGTGGGATCGGAGCGTAACTTGATCATCGCTTCATTTGTATTGTTTTTGTACTGTGTATTCCATTCGATTTTTATGTATTGTATTTTATTTTTGATGTCACATTTATGTAAAATCATATCGATTCACTGATCCCATCAGTTGTACTGTCCATATCTATGTTTGGCCCCCGGTGGGCAATAAAGAAATTCGTATTTCGTCTGCCGTTACGTTCTGAGTTCAAATTCTACCGAGGTCGACTTTGCCTTTCATCCTTCCGGGGGTCGATTAAATAAGTACCAGTTACGCACTGGGGGTTGATGTAATCAACTTAATACCTATCTCTGTCCTTGTTTGTCCCCTCTATGTTTAGCCCCTTGTGGGTAATAAAGAAATAGGTATTTATTTTATCTACACCAGAAGGATAAAAGGCAATGTCAACTCGGCGGAGTTTGAACTCAGAACGTAAAGACGGAAGGAAGGCTGCTAAGCATTTTGTTCGGCGTATCAATGATTCTGACAGCTCACAGCTTTTGCTATACTTAATAAATCTCTATTCTAAGGCGGCGAACGGGCAGAAACGTTAGCACGCCGGGTGAAATGCTTAGCAGTATTTCGTCTGCCGCTACGATCTGAGTTCAAATTCCACCGAGGTCGACTTTGCCTGTCATCCTTTCGGGGTCGATTAAATAAGTACCAGTTACGCACTGGGGTCGATATAATCGACTTAATCCGTTTGTCTGTCCTTGTTTGTACCCTCTGTATTTAGCACCTTGTGGGTAGTAAAGAAATAGGTATTTCGTTTCCGTTACGTTCTGATTTCAAATTCCACCGAAGTCGATTTTACCTGTCATCCTTTCGGTGTCGATAAATTAAGCACCGGTTGCATGCTGGGGACTATCATATCGATTGGTCTCCTCCCCCAAAATTTCGGGCCTTGTGCCTAGAGTAGAAAAGAATCTTTAACGCGCCGGACAAAATACTTAGAGGCATTTCGTCCGTCTTTAGGTTCTGCGTTCAAATTCTGTCGAGATCGACTTTGTTTTCATCCTTTCAGGTCGATAAGATAAGTACCAGTCAAGCACTGGGGTCAACATAATCGACTGGCTCCCTACAGAATTCCAGGCCTTGTCCCTTTTCTAGAAAGAAACAATTGTTTATACTATAGGCGCAAAGCCTGAAATTTGAAAAAGAAACTTGTTGATTACATGAACCCTAGAGATCGACCGATATTTATTTTATTGACCCCAAAATGATGAAAGGCAAAGCTGACCTTGTTTGTTTTAAAGAACACAAGAGACACCTACTATGCCACGGCCACCACGTTACATTTATTATTAACAATAAAAATAATGCCAGTTTTGAACTGTACATTATCTCCTCTCTTTGTGAATAAATCCAAAATTGTAATCTTCAAAGGATCCCCAACATGAAAGTCTCCTTGGAGTTGTCAAGCTGTTTAGCTAAACATTCAGATGATCTTTTGCAGTGGAGATATGCAATAAACACGCAGTAAAATGAAATGAACTGACCAGTGGAGCAGATAATTTTCAACTTCAGGAAGAACAAGATATCATAACAGCTGAGCAATTCTACATTCTATTAATATTCGGGCATAAACGTAAGACTCCCTTCTCTTCTCTTTCCGTTTCTCTCTCGCTCTCTCTCTCTCTTGCTATTTCTCTCTCTCTCCCTCGCTATCACTCTATCTCTCTCGTACGCTATCTCTCTCTCTTTCTCTCTCGCGTGCTATCTCTCTGTCTCTCTATCTGTGAAAGGTGTGTGCAACGAGAAGGAAAAATAACTCCACTGGCAGAATCAGAACTTGGAAGAGATACACATGCATGCACACACACACACGCACACACACACACACGCACACACGCACGCACGCACACACACACCACAACACACACACACACGCACGCACGCACCACACACACACACCACACACACACACACACACCACACACACACACACACACGCACACGCACGCACACACACACACACACACACGCACACACGCACGCACACACACACACCACACACACACCACACGCACGCACACACACACCACACGCACACACACACACACACACACACACGCACGCACACACACACACACACACACGCACGCACACACGCGCACACCACACACACACACACGCACGCACACACACACACACACACACACACACACACACACACACACACACACACACACACAGCAGAAACAGGCCACGATGAATTTCGTGTAGCATTTGTTAATTCGGAATATGATTTTTTCGCATATTTTCTAAGATGTATCCAATTCTTTTCGATGAAAGTAATCTAGTTTTGTGTTTCTGAAACCGCGAATTAAAAAATATATAACACCACCACCACCACCACCACCACCACCACTACCACCACAATCATCTCCGCCGCCATCACTACCACCATCCACCTCACCACGATTCACACCACCACCAACAACAATAACAGTAACAACACTTTCGTCACCACCACCACCATCTGCATCACAACCACCACCTTGCACACCACCGCCACCAGCACCACCAACAGCAACAACACTACCTCCGCCGCCGCCGCCCCCACAACCACCATCCATACCACCACCGTTCACACCGTCACCACCACAACAACCGCCACCACATCATCTGCCACCATCACCACTACCAACCACACCACCAACATCAACACCACCACCACTACATCCACCAAGATCAACACTACCAACCACAACACCAACATCAACACCACCACCACTACATCCACCAAGATCAACACTACCAACCACAACACCAACATCAACACCACCACCACTACATCCACCAAGATCAACACTACCAACCACAACACCTCCATCACCATCAAGACCACCACCACCACCATCCCCATCACAACCACTACTAATCCTTCTACTCTAGGTACAAAGCCTGACATGTTGGTGGAAAGGGCTCATCATCATCATCGTTCGACCTTGGCCGAGACAATGCAATTTACTATGCTACGCCAGACCTTACAGTCCATCATAGCATTACGGAGGTCCTGTTGCTGGATGTCTGTATCCCTGGAGATTACATCAGGGTAGGAGAGTGTGCGCCCTCTGGTATCGCAAGCAGATGGCTTCCAGAGGAGAAGAGTAGAAATTACCTCGTTTTCAGCTCTACAACAATGTCCAGCAAACTGGACTCTTCTACCTTTCACAAGAGATGACACAGGTGGTAGTTTCCCATATATTTGTACTTTGGTTGGATGACGCTTCCACGAGAGATTTTGAGCTCTCATAAGGAGACGAGTGTAAGTTCCATCCAAGCGCTTGAGAGGTGGTTGGATGGAACTTACACTCGCCTCATACATACATACGTACAGCATCATCATTGCTCAATCGTGGTCGAGACAATGGAACTTACTATGTTACGCCAGACTTCACGGTCCATCATAGCACTACGGAGGTCCTGTTGCTGGATGTCTGTATCCCTGGAGATTACATCAGGGTAGGAGAGTGTGCGCCCTCTGGTATCGCAAGCAGATGGCTTCCAGAGGAGAAGAGTAGAAATTGCCTCGTTTTCAGCTCTACAACAATGTCCAGCAAACTGGACTCTTCTACCTTTCACAAGAGATGACACAGGTGGTAATTTCCCATATATTTGTACTTTGGTTGGATGACACTTCCACGAGAGATTTTGAGCTCTCATAAGGAGGCACGTGTAAGTTCCATCCAACCGCCTCTCAAACTTCTTTGATAACGTCCAGGTTTCTGAGCCATATAGTAGAATTGGTTCGACTGTGGCTTTGAAGATTTTAAGTTTGAAATCTCTACTTAGATTTGATGACCAGATCTTATGCATATCATTACAGGCTGACCAGGCCATACCTTTTCTAGTTAGGAAAGGGCTAGTGGATTATATTCAACCAGTTACTTAACTGTTACTTATTCTTATTGTTCCCCAAAAGGATGAAAGGCAAGATACAATACAGGACGATATAATACAAAAGAGGACGATACAAAACAATATAAGATGATGTGATATGATTTGATATAATGTAGGGTTACAGGAAGGCGTGGATAGAATAAAATAGCAAAAACAAAAGAACAGTAATTCAAACAAGAAACCCCCCCCCCCAGTAGTGTGGATTTCAAGGCTGCTCGTGGAAACTCAACGATAACACGTTTAACCTGACCATTAGGGAAAGTGCTCCGTCTTCATACTCATCTCTCAAGCTATATGGGGTATGCTTTTGGAGTAGGCCTGTTCACTCGGACCATCCTTGCTACATTCACCAAATTTCAGTCAATTTGCTCCAAGGCAAGATTTTCCTCTTCACTTTCACTTTCGTTTTCGGTTAATTTAAATAAAAAATTGACGGGATCTTGGACAAAGAGGAAGTTCTGCCTTCATCCCTTTCAATCTCTTTCACTAAGAATCAGACAAATCGATTACATTGATCCAAGTGTTCGAATGGTACTTTTTTCTTCGACCTCTTACAATAATGATATTAATGTTTTTTATTGACCACAGGCATCCAATAATTTTATATTATAAAAGAGAAGCGGATCTCCGTCTGTGTTTCTGTCACAGCATCTGTTAGAGAAAAAAGGGGAGGAATTAAAATATACGTCACAATGTATTTTTTGAAGGGAAGGAGAAAAGTTGTTTTTGGGAAAGAAATATTGAGAGAAAGAGAGGAAGAGAGAGAGAGAGAGAGAAAGAGAGAGAGTGTGTGTGTGTATGTGGTGTGTGTGTGAAATATAGATAGGTGGGTAGGTAGTGTCGCCATCATAGTAATTAACAAGTTTCGATTAAAAACACAGGGAATTTTAAGCGCAAGTCTGTCAACACAACACAGCTTTAAAAAAGACTTTCTTTATATAACAATATAGATAGTTATTATTTTTTAGTTGTGTGTATGTGCATGTGTGTGTGTGTTTCTGTGTGTCTTTCAACATATAGACAATGCAACACATACTTTAAAATAAGACTTTCACTGTAAAGAAAAGTTGTTGGTTTTGTAGCTGTGAGAGAAATTCAGAGAGAGAAAGAGAGAGAGAGATAGATAGATAGATAGAGAGAGAGAGAGAGAGAGTAGCAATGGCTAAAGACCTAGTAAAAATAAATAATATCAATAAGGAAAAATAATAATAATAACGGTTTCAAATTTTGGCACAAGGCCAGCAGTTTACTTTCGACACAATGCTTGCAAAAATAATGTTAAATTTAATACTCCTATAATATAATAGATACAATGTCTGAAATTTGGGTGAAGGGGGTAGCCGATGACATCGACCCCAGTACTCAACTGGTACTCATTTCATTGACCCGGAAGGGAATGAAAGGCAATGTCCACTTCGGCGGAATTTGAACACAGAACGTAAGAACGGATGAAAAGCCGCTGAGCATTTTGTCCGCTTGCGAACGATTCTGCCAGCTTAACGCTTTACTCTTTTTTTACTCCTTTACTTGTTTCAGTCATTTGATTGTGGCCATGCTGGAGCACCGCCTTTAGTCGAGCAAATCGACCCCAGGACTTATTCTTTGTAACCCTAATACTTATTCTATCGGTCTCTTTTGCCGAACCGCTAAGTTACGGGGACGTAAACACATCAGCATCGGTTGTCAAGCGATGTTGGGGGGACAAACACAGACACACACATACATACATACATATATATATATATATATACATATACATATATACGACGGGCTTCTTTCAGTTTCCGTCTTTTAAATCCACTCACAAGGCTTTGGTCGGCCCGGGGCTATAGCAGAAGACACTTGCCCAAGGTGCCACGCAGTGGGACCGAACCCGGAACCATGTGGTTGGTAAGTAAGCTACTTACCACGCAGCCACCCCTACGCTTATAAATAATAATAACAACAACAACGACGAGAACAACAACAACAATAATAATAATCCTTTCTCCTGTAGGCACAAGGCCTGAAATTTTTTGGGGAGGAGATGAGTCGATCGCATCGACCCCCAGTGTTTCACTGGTACTTGTTTCATCGACCCTGAAAGGATAAAGGGCAAAGTCGACCCCGGCGGATATTTTTATAATGGTTTTACTTTAAGCACAATCGCTGCAGAAAATAACGATAATTTAAATAAAGAATAATAGAATAATAGAATAATGGTCATGTAAAAAAAAATATTAGTGTATTTCTGGAAAGATGATTCATCGATAAATAAAAATACAGGACAGAAAAAACTACAATAGTAAGAAGAAGAATAATTACAACTGCAACAATAATAACAACGATAAAAGTAAAACGATTATAATTCACTATTTTACGCCGCATCCAGTTCAACCACACCAAACCTTATTATTAGTAGCACATGATAATGATAATAATAATAATAATAATAATAATAATAATAATAATAATAATGATAATAATAATAATAATAGTGATGATGATGATGATGATGATAATAATAATGATAATAATAATGATAATAATAATAATAATAATAATAATAATAAAATAAAAATAATAAAAAAAAATGAACGAACTACTGAGTTTGGTTTAATGGCCTACCAATGTATACTATGAGTTTCTTTGCCCTAGGAGTCGGGAAGCCACCCGGCAAGAAATGGAAGCAAATTTGAAAGAAGAAAAAAAAAGTAATAATAATAATAATAATATAATAATAATAATAATAATGATAATAATAATAATAATAATAATAATAATAATAATAATAATAATAATAATAATAATACTGATTGGAAGTGTTATCATGTACATTGTTTTGTCTTGGTATAAAAGATGGGCTACAGCAAATATTCTGCTCAATACCACAGATTTGCTTGTCAGTTGTTTGACCTTAACCAGTTGAGCATGTCCCTTGGTGGCGGACGCTATGTGCATCTCTGATCACGAGCAGAAGTAGTGGGGGAGCATCATAGCCATGTGTTGAGAGGGATTCTTTGGGGTTTTAATAATTCACCTCTGGAAACATGGGTGGTTCGTTCAACATCCTTAAACAATCCTTATTCAGGGACATTTTGAGTGGGATGGGCTACTCAACCTGAAGAAAATTCTAACTGGGCCCCCACCTGCAAGGTCATGTGCTGTTTATCTTGATATGAGTTCACCATGTCGCGCACATATGGTGGTGATGCATGTGCCTGGTGTACCCTTATCAGACGGGTAGTCATGATGGGTATATTGGGCTTCGTATATTTTACCCCAGTGTCACTTTGATGGCATGAACTGCTCTCTCGCTCAATAATAATAATAATAATAATAATAATAATAATAATAATAATAATAATAATAATAATAGAAGGTAAAGATGTCACCATCCTCTAGGATTTTCCAGTCAACACTGACAACGATCAAGGCTAATCGACCAGACATAATTGTTAAAGACAGGGAAGAAAATACCTGCAGACTAATAGAAGTAAGCGTCCCCACTGATAAAAATGTATCTGTCAAGGAATTTGACAAACTTAGTAAATATAAGGACCTGGAAATCGAAATACAGAGGATGTGGAATCTAAAACAAAAACTGTTCCTGTTATTGTAGGTGCCCTAGGTATGATAAAAAAGGGATGT
>NW_021833115.1:47500-50000 GCF_006345805.1 Octopus sinensis
CCCTTCTGTGTTTAGCCCCTGTGGGTAGTAAAGAAATAGGTATCTCGTCTGCCGTTACGTTCTGAGTTAAAATTCCGCCGAGGTTTACTTTGCCTTTCATCCATCCTTTCGGAGTCGATAAATTAAGTACCAGTTACGCACTGGGGTCGATATAATCGACTTAATCCGTTTATCTGTCCTTGTTTGTCCTCTCTGTGTTTAGGGTTAGTTCCGCACTGGCGTAGACCTCAACGACTGGTCCCCTCCCCCAAAATTTCGGATCTTGTGCCTAGAGTAGAAAAGAAAAGAATATGACTTGAAGAAAAAGTAGGGTGGTAAAAAAAAGGGAGGTGCTGCCCTCCGTAAGAATGGCAAAATCGACGTGACGAACTGCCAAATGGCAACGCTGAACCGCTTAGGAGCTATGGTGAACAGACTTGTGGCTATGTTGACCAAGACACAGACACGCAGAATAATAATAATAATAATGATAATCATAATAATGATGTTGATAATAATAATAATAATAATAATAATAATAATAATAATAATAATAATAATGTGAAGGCGCATGGCTCAGTGATTAAAGCGTCGAGCTTACGATCGTGAGGTTGTGAGTTCGAATCTCGGACAGGACTGCGTGTTGTGTTCTTGAGCAAAACACTTTATTTCACGTTGCTCCAGTTCACTCAGCTGTAGAAATGAGTTACGACGTCACAGGTGCCAAGCTGTATCGACCCCTTTGCCTTTCCCTTGCATAACACTGGTGGCGTGGAGAGGGGAGGCCGGTATGCATGGGCGACTGCTGGCCTTCCATAAACAACCTTGCCCAGACTTGTACCTTGGAGGGTAACTTTCTAGGTGCAAACCCATGGTCAGTGTCATGACCGAAGTGGGTCACAACAACAACAACAACAACAATAATAATAATAATAATAATATAATAATAATAAAAATAATAATAATAATAATAATAATAAATGCCCTGATGCAGTACCAGGCAGAGGCTCTCATGGCTTCTGATCTTAACTGATTGGAAGTGTTATCATGTACATTGTTTTGTCTTGGTATAAAAGATGGGCTACAGCAAATATTCTGCTCAATACCACAGATTTGCTTGTCAGTTGTTTGACCTTAACCAGTTGAGCATGTCCCTTGGTGGCTGACGATATGTGCATCTCTGATCACGAGCAGAAGTAGTGGGGGAGCATCATAGCCATGTGTTGAGAGGGATTCTTTGGGGTTTGAATAGTTCACCTCTGGAAACATGGGTGGTTCTTTCAACATCCTTAAACAACCCTTATTCAGAGACCGTTTGAACGGGATGGGCTACTCAACCTGAAGAAAATTCTAACTGGGCCCCACCTGCAAGGTCATGTGCTGTTTATCTTGATATGAGATCACCATGTCGCGCACATATGGTTGTGATGCATGTGCCTGGTGTACCCTTATCAGACGGGTAGTCATGATGGGTATACCGGGTTTCGCATATTTTACCCCTGTGTCACTTTGATGGCATGTACTGCTCTCTCACTCAATAATAATAATAATAATAATAATAATAATAATAATAATAATAATAATAATAATAATGGTATCAAATTTTGTCACAATTCTTGAAATTTTGGGAGAGAAAAGCTTGTTTACCAGCCACATGGTTCCGGGTTCAGTCCCACTGCTTGGCACCTTGGGCAATTGTCTTCTACTATAGCCTCAGGCCGACCAAAATTTTATGAGTGGATTTGGTAGACGGAAACTGAAAGAAGGCCGACATATGTGTGTGCGTGTATTGAAACGACCTCGACGGAATTTGAACTCAGAACGTCAAGGCATACGAAATACCTATTTCTTTACTACCCACAAGGGGCTAAACATAGAGGGGAACAAACAAGGACAGACATAGGTATTAAGTCGATTACATCGACCCCAGTGCGTAACTGGTACTTAATTTATCGACCCCGAAAGGATGAAAGGTAAAGTCGACCTCGGCGGAATTTGAACTCAGAACGTAACGGCAGAGGAAATACCTATTTCTTTATTACCCACAAGGGGCTAAACATAGAGGGGGACAAACAAGGTCAAACATAGGTATTAAATCGATTACATCGACCCCTGTACTTAACTGGTACTTAATTCATCGACCCCGAAAGGATGAAAGGTAAAGTCGACCTCGGCGGAATTTGAACTCAGAACGTAACGGCAGACGAAATACTGCTAAGCATTTCGCCCGGCGTGCTAACGATTCTGCCAGCTCGCCGCCTTCAGCCGAAATCACAGTCACAGACCATTTCAAACAGTAAGATTCGTTAAATTCAGATTAAGTTAATCCTTCCTTCTTTGCGTAAATCTTAAATTTCTAAAACGCACACTTTATTCATTCATAATCTAATAGAAATCAGCTCTCTGAAATATCCAGACTGCTACCATGCTCAACCTATTGTTAAAATCACATATATTTCCTCTCTCTCTGTCCCTCTGTCTTTTTACCACCACTCTCTCTATGTCTCTCTCTGGCAGTAAA
>NW_021833115.1:60000-67500 GCF_006345805.1 Octopus sinensis
TTTTTGTTTGTCTCTTTTTTTACTCTCATACATATCTTTAATTTGCAAATTTAAAATCTGGTGTGTTGATTTTCATGACGTAATCAATGTATACAGTTGTGGTTCTTTGCCTTAGAAATCGAGAAACACCCCAAAAATGGAAACAATTGAACGAAGAAAAACTAATAATACCATAATAATAATATAATTATATAATAATAATAATCATACTAATAACAATAATTAATAATACAACAATAATAATAATAATGATAATAATAATAATGATAATAATGATAATGATAATAATACAACTACAATATTAAATAACTAATTATAATGCTAAAATAAATAATAACAACAATAATATAATGATGATAATGATAATAATAACAACAACAACAATATTAATAATAATGATAATAATAATAATTAATAATGATAATAATAATAATAACAACAACAACAACAATATTATAATATAATATAATAATAATAATAATAATAATAATAATATAATAAAATAATAATAATAATAATGATAATCCCTGTGCAGTACCAGGCAGTGGCTCTCATGGCTTCTGATCTAACTGATTGGAAGTGTTATATCATTACATTGGTTTGTCTTGGTATAAAAGAGTGCTACAGCAAATATTCTGCTCAATACCACAGATTTGCTTGTCATTGTTTGACCTTAACCAGTTGAGCATGTCCCTTAGTGGCTGACGATATGTGCATCTCTGTTCACGAGCAGAAGTAGTAGGGGAGCATCATAGCCATGTGTTGAGAGGGATTGTTTGGGGTTTGAATAATTCACCTCTGGAAACATGGGTGGTTCTTTCAACATCCTTAAACATCCCTTATTCAGGGACCTTTTGAGCGGGATGGGCTACTCAACCTGAAGAAAATACTAACTGGGCCACACCTGCAAGATCATGTGCTGTTTATCTTGATATGAGATCACCATGTCGCGCACATATGGTTGTGATGCATGTGCCTGGTGTACCCTTATCAGACGGGTAGTCATGATGGGTATATTGGGCTTCGTATATTTTACCCCAGTGTCATTTTGATGGCATGAACTGCTCTCTCACTCAATAACAATAATAATAATAAGAAGAATGATGATAATAATGATAATAATAATAATAATGATAATAAAGATATTAATGATAATAATAACAACAACAACAATAATAATAATAATAATAATAATAATATAATAATAATAATAATAATAATAATAATAATAATAATAAAATCTGGGCAGAAGAAAAAACACACAACGAAAAGGCCCCCCTGGATTGACAGAATATCTACAGAACTGGACCCCTTAGAAGAGCAAAAGGGGGAGGGTGTCAAGGTAGAAGATATAAGATCTGCTCTCAGGAGGTCAAGCAAATGGAAGTCTCCAGGAAAGGATAAAATTCCTAACTTCTGCTGAATGCCTTCCCAGAGAGCCATGAACTGCTAACAGAACTGTACAATGATGTTTTGCAACACCCTAGTAGGATGCCTCCTTGGCTAGTTAATGGGTTAACATTCCTGCTTCCAAAAAGTGAAGAAACAAATGAACCAAAAACTATAGACCCATAACCTGCTTAACAACTATGTACAAAACACTAACATCTGTCCTGACGGAATATACCTATAGTTTTTTAACAGACAGCAGCATATTCCCTAATGAACAGAAAGGATGTAAACGTGGATCCTACGGCTGTAAAGACCAACTACTCATCAATAAGATGATCTTAGAAGATTGTCACAAACGACACAAAAACTTATCAATAGCCTGGATAGACTATAAAAAGGCTTTTGATAGCCTACCACATAGCTGGATTAGGAAATGCCTTGAAATGTATAAGATAGCACCAACTCTGCGAAACTTCTTGACTGTAAGTATGAGATCATGGAGAACCACACTAACTCTGAACAGTGACAGTGAATCCCTAAATGCTGGTGATGTAAAAATTTCGTGTGGCATTTTCCAGGGTGACTCACTGTCACCACTCCTCTTTTGTTTATCCTTAATACCTCTCTCAAAGCTGCTCAATGACGCGCAGTACGGGTATATAAAATGTTTGATAAAAATATAAATCATCTCGTTTACATGGATGATTTAAAGCTTTTTGCAAAAAATGATCAACAACTCAAGGGCTTACTAGCGATAGTCAAACAATTCAGTGACGACATCAGAATGCAATTCGGCCTCGATAAATGTGCAAAGGCTACCTTTATCAAAGGAAAAATGACAGAAACATCTAACGTTAACCTTGACCAACAGAATGTCATAAAAAAACTAGACCCAGCGGAGAGCTACAAGTACCTAGGGGTAATTGAAGGGAACGGAATAAGGCATTCAGAGATGAAGGAAAGGATCAGGAGAGAATGCTATCGAAGAGTGAGAGCAATACTCAAGACAGAGCTGAATGCAAGAAACAGGATCGAAGCAATCAATGCATTAGCTATACCAGTCGTGACTTACAGTTTCAATATTGTTAACTGGTCAATTACTGAAATATGTCAGCTCGACAGAAAAATAAGGAAACTGTTGACAATGCATAGAATGCACCACCCTAAGGCAGATACAGAACGACTCTATCTGCCAAGAAAAGAGGGAGGCCGTGTGGTCTTTTGCAACTGGCAATAACAATGAAGATTGCTACAATTGGCCTAGACACCTACCTGAAAAACTCTGAGGACTGGATGTTAAAACTTGTCTCAAAACATGAAAACAAGAAAGCATCATACTCAGTCACAAAACAGGCAAAGGAATATCTAAGTGAATTCCGAATACAACCAATTTCGGAATTAGAGATAGACATACAAGAAACAAGCACAGAAAAAGCTAGGCGCATGAAAACCCGTGCCAAAACTGCGGCCTTAGATATTCTGAATAATAAATGGCAAGAAAAACTCTCTACGGCAAATACCCAAAGAGAGCGAATAATGCAGATATCGACAAAGCCCTGACCCATCAATGGCTAATGGCCTCTGGCTTAAAATCTGAAACAGAGGGGTTTATCATAGCAGCTCAAGATCAATGCCTACCAACAAGAAACTACCAGGCCAACATATTAAAGATCAGAAGCAGTCCAACGTGTCGTGTATGCAAGCACAAAATGAAACCATTGACCATGTGGTCTCCAAGTGCAGTCTTCTAGCGCCTACAGAGTATCTCAACAGGCACGATAGAGCTGCACAATATATTCACTGGGTAATCTGTAAAAACCTGGATTTGCCCCATGAAAAAAACTGGTGGGAACACAAACCACCCCCAGTGCTTGAAAATGACCACATCTCACTCCTCTGGAACTTCACCATTCAAACTGACAGGAAGATAGATGCAAATAGGCCAGACATCATATTGAAAGACTTCAAACAAAGAACATGCCTCCTCATTGATATGACTGTCCCAATCGATATAAACGTATCTGTCAGGACCTACCAAAAACTGAGCAAATATAAAGATCTTGAAATAGAAATCAGCAAAATGTGGAAGCTGAAGACTAAAACAATACCTGTTGTCATAGGTGCCCTGGGAATGATAGCAAAAGGGGCTGATAGCTACCTAACTCAGATACCAGGAAACCCAAAAATGGCAGAAGTTCAAAAGATAGTGCTCATGGGAACTGCTCATATCCTACGCAAAATACTCTCTATGTAACCTCAAGGTTAAAACAACCATAATTTTCGGTTTAAAAAAAAAAAAAAAAAAAAAACTTTTTTTTTTTAGACATTCATTAGTACAACATCCCCACCCCCCCAAATATATGGCACACTAGGCATAACAACAACATGAACTTCCAACCCTGTTGTCTCTTGAGGTCTCTGGGTGAGACTTGGAGCCAACTTGTACAAATATAAAGCAAAAGTCAAACATAGAATAATAATAATAATAATAATAATAATAATAATAATAATATGGCTCGATCTAATGGACTGACCTCCTCGTTTCAAATTTCAGGCTTTGTGCCTATAGTAGAAAGGATTATTATTATTGTTGTTGTTGTTATTGTTTTCATTACCACCTTTTAATTCTGTTTTTATTTCTTGCCGGGTGTTTTACTGGCAACTAGGGCAGAGAAACTCACTGTATACATTGGCAAGCCATTAAAATAAGCACACCAGATTGTTCGTTTATAAAGTCATGTGATAGAAAAGAAAGGGAATGAAAAACAGAGACAAATGAAGTGCTCATACAATCGTCTTGAGATTGTGTTCGTCTTGAGATTGTAATCGTGTTATAATCATATTGTAATCGTCTTGAGATGCCACATCTTTTCGATTTCGTTTACCAAATCTTTATATTTTCTGAGGTACAGGAGTGGCTGTGTGGTAAGGGTTCAGTCCCACTGCGTGGCATCTTGGGCAAGTGTCTTCTGCTGTAGCCCCGGGCCGACCAATGCCTTGTGAGTGGATTTGGCAGACGGAAACTGAAAGAAGCCTGTCGTATATATGTATATATATATATATATGTGTGTGTGCGTGTCTGGGTGGGTTTGTGTGTTTCGTTTGTCCCCCTAGCATTGCTTGACAACCGATGCTGGTGTGTTTATGTCCCCGTTACTTAGCGGTTCGGCAAAAGAGACCGATAGAATAAGTACTGGGCTTACAAAAAGAATAAGTCCCGGGGTCGAGTTGCTCGATTAAAAGGCGGTGCTCCAGCATGGCTGCAGTCCAAATGACTGAAACAAGTAAAAGAGTAAGAGTATCAAATTCTTTTGCCGAGATATTATGATCACAGGGTATGCTCATGTCAATCAATTTTCTCCCTCAATTACAGCTTCAGGGTCCAATTTGTTAGCAGTTTTGATTTAATAATCCCGACACATTAACCAAATGTAGATATTGGCCAACGGTGTCGTGTTTTTATTTATACTCTACAGTTGCTAAATCCTTACACCCAGTGATTAGGTGATCCGCTGCTTCAATCCCTTCATTGCAGCATCGGCACTTTGGTTCTACTCAATTATTCATCACATTAACACGATAGTTCCGGGTCGATAAGCTCTGATGTTGAGCAGCCAAGATAATGCCTTCACACCTTGCCTTTAGCCCTGAGCTCTGCAGCCACCGGTGAGTGTTCTGGTCTACATCAGCTTGTTTGCTACGGGCCACATATTTGCCATTCAGAGGTTTTGTTACCATGTATCAGCCAATTGTTCGAAAGCATTTTGTTTTGCTATTGATTTCACCTTCTTTGCAACTACAGTTGCCACACATCCATCATGCCGTTCAACCTGGGTATTATACATAAACTCGTTAGCTAATTGTTTGCTCTCCTTCATAACAGAATGAAGCTTCTTACGTCTTTCATAGTTTTCAATGAGCTTTAGCATCCAGTCGTTAGATGCTTCAAGATATTTTGCCAGTTCAATTGTAGTGGTTTTGAAAGAGATTTCAAATTGGATCAAGCCTCAACCTCCTTGAGCTCGGAGTAGGTAAAAACAATCTGCAACTGCCTTTGGACGGCTCATCTTATCGTAGGTCAGCAGCTTACAGATTTTCCAGTCAATCTTCCTTATTTCACTCATATTTCAATTCAACACATTGAAACTGTAAATAACAACTTGAACTGCATCTAACGTGCATATTATTATTATTATTATTCTATGTTTGACTTTTGTTTTACATTTGTACAAGTTGGCTCCAATTCTCACCCAGAGACTTCGAGAGACAAGTTGGAAGTTCATGTTGGTGTTATGCCTAGGGTGCCATATATTTGGTTTTGTACTTAGTGTTGTACTAGTGAATGTCTATCTTTTGAATTTCCTCCACTTTTGGGTTTCCTGGTATCTGAGTTAGGTAGCAATCAGCCCCTTTTGCTATCATTCCCAGGGCACCTATGACAACAGGTATTGTTTTAGTCTTCAGGTTCCACATTTTGCTGATTTCTATTTCAAGATCTTTATATTTGCTCAGTTTTTGGTAGGTCTTGACAGATACGTTTATTATTATTATTATTATTATTATTATTATATTATTATTATTATTATTATTATTATTATTGTTGTTGTTGTTGTTGTTTCTCTTTTGTATCTGACGTGTGACTTGCTCTGCAGAAAAAAATAACATAACCGAATGAAATAACATTTCTTTTAAAATATTTCCTTCAAGTGCCCCTCAAGAATGTTTCTGTCAGAGAAAAAAAAATACGGTTATTGATTTTCAGCAGCTCTAAGCATTCTATATTTTTGTTTTTCTGTTTGCATTCTGCATAAAATAGCCACAACCAAAGACGCAACTCTCCACCAAAAATGTCAGTTGAATAACATAACAGCAAAGAAAGCAAATGAAGAAGTGACACAGCAAAGTTAAATGTCGTACGAAGGAGGGGAAAAAAAAACGATTTTTGGAAAGAAAACATAAAAAACATAAATATAAAAAAAGTATTCGTAACAATGTAGCGAACAACAACAACAAAGCATACATACAAACGACATACAAACGCATTTGTCTTTGGCAAATGAATAAATCAAAAAATATATAAAGTAGTTATTTTTCATTTCTTTGTGCAGCTAACTAAAACTAAACATGAATATACTATACGAGAAGACATCTACTTGGCAAAATTCTGTAACCAAGAAAAATACGTCTTTGCCTGAGTTTTGTATTTGAGAAGGCGAGAGAGAGAGAGAGAGAGAGAGAGAGAGAGAGAGACAGAGAGAGAGACGGGGAAAGAGAAAGAGATTGAGAGACA
Source organism: Octopus sinensis (assembly GCF_006345805.1). Lineage (NCBI taxonomy): Eukaryota > Metazoa > Mollusca > Cephalopoda > Octopoda > Octopodidae > Octopus > Octopus sinensis. The sequence goes on from NW_021833115.1 coordinate 66,683, forward strand.
CCTCTCTCTCTCTCTCTATATATATATATATATATGTATATATATATATATATATATATATATATATATATATACATGCATACATATATATATATATATCACCGATCACCGTGACCGACCAGGCTTTCAGATGTTGCCACACATCGCTGGTCACAATGCGCTTGGCATTGTTTTAGACTTCAAATGACGCCACCCCGCTGACTAGGCGAGCAGGCCAACAGAAGAAAGAGTGAGAGAAAGTTGTGGCGAAAAAGTACAGCAGGGATCGCAACCACCCCCGCCGGAGCCTCGTGGAGCTTTAGGTGTTTCCACTCAATAAACACTCACAACGCCCGGTTGTGAAACCTCGATCCTACAACCGCGAGTCCGCTACTCTAGCCACTGGGCCCATTGCGCCTCCATATATATATATATATATATATATATACGTATATCTATCTATCTATCTATCTATCTATCTATCTATCTATCTATCTATCTATCTATCTATCTATCTATCTATCTATATATCTATATATATATATATATATAATATATATATATATATATATATATTTATAACAAAAGTCACTAAATGTGTCTAGGGTGTTAGGAAACTCCTACATTGCTAGAAGTAAGAGCTAAACAGCTCTAATGCTGTAGTTAACGCACATGGATGAAGGCATATACACAAGCAGCATTAATTTTCCTTTTTGGTGAATCATTGCAAACTGCTGTTTATATTAATTCTATATATACACATTAATGAATCGTTAAATCATCCAATTATTTGGATGACGAAAACACAAGTACTAATATCGAAGCGGGTCCGAAGAGTC
>NW_021833115.1:75000-94695 GCF_006345805.1 Octopus sinensis
TGCCGCTTAGCATTTTATCCGGAGTGTTAATGATTCTGCCAGTTCACCACATTAATCACACAAAAAAGAATAAAATAAAATATGAAAAATCTATCATCATTCTTTCTCTTATTTTGTGAGCAAGGAGTTTGTCAATTATATCGACCCCAATAAATAACTGGTATTGATTTCAATCGATCCTGAAAGGACGAAAGGTAAAGCCAACCTATACATGTGTATGTATAGATGGGTGAAGGCAAACAAATCTTTTCATTTATGATGAGAATCTTGTTGACTATTAAAATACTTCCTTCGGAACTAGCATAAATGGAATTAAATTTTTGGAATGGACTGACAGGAGAGTAAGTTATCCTACTGGGAGAGTGATAACAATAGGTCATTTGAAGGGAGACAGTCACAAACATTAAAGATAAAAAGTACTTCTAGTCTATGTTCCGAGATAAAAAAAACAAAAAAAAACGATAGACAAATGTAAAATAGAATAAAAAGACAGAATGTTAGGTTTGATCAATTTATATGTTTCTTTTGCTTGTTTTTCTGCTTGCTTTAACGAATTTTGGGTCTGTTTTGTTGTTTGGATTTTTATTTTTGCTCCTATTATATCTATCTATCTATCTATCTATCTATTTTTTTCTGTTTCTTTTGTTTTTTTGTTTTTTTGTTTTTTTCATCCCCCCAAAAGAAAAGCTCTACCTTGTAACTTGTCCCATCTGTGTGCAGCCCTGTGTGGCCAATAAAGAAACTTATTTATTTACCTATCTACTACCTACCTACCTACCTACCTACCTACCTATCTATCTGTCTAACTATCTATCTATCTATCTACCTACCTACCTACATACATACATACATACATACCTACATATCTACCTATCTACCTACCTACCTACCTACCTACCTATCTACCTACGTACCTACCTACCTACATACTTACCACCTACCTACCTACCTATCTACCTACCTACCTACCTACCTATCTATCTGTCTAACTATCTATCTATCTATCTACCTACCTACCTACATACATACATACATACATACCTACATATCTACCTATCTACCTACCTACCTACCTACCTACCTACCTAAATACCTATCTATCTATCTATCTATCTATCTATCTATCTATCTATCTATCTATCTATCTATCTATATTGGTATTTACAACTTGTATCACTTTGAGTCCATAAGCTAGTCGGTAGTAAAGAAAGAAAGCTCATTATATCACATTGTACCTTTTTATAAGTATAATTATAGAATTTTAAAATGTTAATAAATTTTTAATATGTCAATTGTATTTCTCTATTTCCTTTAATATTTGTATATTGAAATTATACCATTTTAAGTTCAGATTTTTTTTTACTATATTGTGGTATCTAACTCAAGAACTAGTGAAAATTGGCTGCTTTACATCCTTTGAAGGAAATGTTTTCTTTTTCCTTGGATTGCTTAAGTTTTTAATATATATATATATATATATATATATATATATATATATATATATATAGCGAGAGTTTACGAAAAAAACAAAAGACGAAGACAGGTGGTGTACAAAACAAACAGATGTATTAGTATAACGGTCAGGAATAGAAAAAGTCTTTTACGTTTCGAGCCTACGCTCTTCTACAGAAAGGGACACAGAAAAAACAAGGAGAGAAACAAGGAGAATATATATATATATATATATATATATACATACATACATACGTACATACATACATACATACATACATACATACATACATACATACATACATACATACATACATACATACATACATACATATATTCTCTCTTTATTTTCTCTCCTTTTTTCTTTCTGTGTTCCTTTCTGTAGAAGAGCGTAGTCTCGAAACGTTAAGACTTTTTCACTTCCCGAGTGCTATACTAATACATCTGTTTGTCGTCTACACCACCTGTCTTCGTCCTTTGTTTCCCCCCTATATACATATATACATATATATACATATATATAATATATATATATATATATATATATATATATTATATATATAATATAGGAGGGAAAACAAAAGATGAAGACAGTCGTCTACACCACCTGTCTTCGTCTTTTGTTCCCCCCTATATACATATATATATATATATATATATAGGGGGGAAACAAAAGACGAAGCAGGTGGTGTAGACGACTTAAAGGTGTATATATATATAGACAGACTACTTACGTACATAATTCATACATACATATTGGATTAGAACAAAAGTCTCAACCGTTTTTTAAGTAAAAATCTAAAGTCATAGCTAAATAATTGTGCATACCTTTTCTTCAACTGCATTCAGCTCACTTTGGTTAAATATGTTTCACCATCTTTGAGACAGCTTCATGATCCAGTCCGTTTAGAACTTAGCAGCTTTCTGGTTCGTGCGTTGATCTAATTTGTTTTTTACGCCCTTTCAAAGGTGTTCTCCTCATTAAGAATATTTTGAAGGAATGGAAATAAATGATAATCCGAAAGTGCAAGGTCCAACTGCGTACAGAGGGTCTGGTAGGCCATTTTAGCCAAACTATCCTAATTTCTGCCGGTTCTGCAAGGAGATATGACGTCTAGCGCTGCTCCGCAGGAAGACGACATTCTTATGGTTGGCCATATCTGGACGTCTTTCATTAATTTCCTCATTTAATTGGTCTAATTCGGTGGACCTGAACTCGACATGATTTTGCGGAAGGAGATCGTAATACACAATACTTTTCCAATCCCAGTAGACATGGCACGTCATTTTCCTTGGATACTGGTCGTCTTTAGAAATAATTAAAGGTGATTCATTTCGTTTTCTCCAGGACCCTTTTTTGCATCGCATATTTGTGAACAATTCATTTTCATCCCCTGTGATCGTCGTTTCCTAAATGAGTCGCTTTTATTGCTTTCGAGTAGAATATAGCAGGTGGAAATGCAATCCATCAAATTGTTTCCCATTAAATTATGAGGCACTCAAAATAGTAGTTATTCATGTGTTAAAGTGCCTTTAAGTGCCTTTAAGTGACTTATAATGCGCATATGAGATACGTGGAGTATCTCGGTGATGTCACGTGTCGTGTGCCCTGGTTTATATTTGATAAGCTTTTTGATTTTGATAACCATCAACAGCTCTGTGACTGCCGGAACGTCCACAGTTTTCCAGATCAAAGTTTTCACTCTCAAACCTAGCAAACCACTTAAGAACAGTCCCCTCAGCTATGATACACTCTCTATAAGCTGCACATATAAATTTTACTATATCTACACCTTTTTTTTTACCTTCCTGGAAATTAAAGAGCACTAAATAACGAAAATGTTCTTAGTTTCTAACATTTTTACTTTAACTTAAAATCGGTACAAATAAACTATCCACACAGTAATCGTGCGGAAAGAAATGTTTAAAACCCCATCACTCATTATTTATATATATATATATATATATATATATATATATATATTATTATATCATATCATATCTTCTGTCAGGTAAAAAACGAAATCACAAGTTTAAAGGCCACCACTTGAAAAAAAATGACACCTACTTATATTCTAACCCAATACAATACAGACACATTCACAGTTACATATATATATATATATATATATATATATATATATATATATATATATATATATATATATATATATATATTATACATAACCGCGTGTGTACCGTTGGCGATTTTTTTCCCTCCGTCTTCTCTTCCTTGGATCTTTCCTTTTCCTATGTTTCTGACAAAGAGCTCCGCTCGAAACGTTAAACCCTCCTTCTTTCTTTCCTTTCCTGAGCGTCCAATAACACTATACTGTTCCACGTCCTCGCGTTGTTGTGTTTTCTCTTTGTGTTTTCATGTTTTGGATTACTATATATATATATATATATATATATATATATATATATATATATATATATATATATACATATATATATTTGTGTGTGTGTGTGCGTGCTTGCATGTATATGAACAGTGAGAGAGAGGGAGAGGGAGAGCGGGAGGTAGACAGAGAAAGAAAAGGACAAACATAGCCAATCAGCTTGAGAGACAGGTAATGACTATAACGAATCAGTCGTGCAAATAAGACAACAAATACATAATAATTATATTTAAAATGTTATCCAGTTCTATTTCTAGATGCTTTCTTCTTTTCCGTTCTCCACCTGCTGTATGTTCAGAGCTTTTGGGATAATTGTTGTAAGTAATATGAAACAGTGATACGAAATGTAAATTAAATTAACAGCTGTTCGTGTATTAAGTGAAAAATGACAGTTCATGTAATAAATAATGAAAATACAGCTGTTCATGTACAAAAGACTATGAAGTATAAAAGATTTAAATTAGTCATAAGAAAATTTGAAATGACATTTATGAGAATAAAAAGCTTTATATTTGGATATTATTAATAGTAGGTCATTTTGAAAGCTGCACATTTAGAGCGGATATTTCGTAATGGTTAAAAGGACAATGTTTATATTGGGTCATCCTATAAATAATACGGCTTTTTCAATTGCATGAACTAAAAGTCGGAGGGGGACGGGATAAACTACCTGCATCAACTTGCTATAAAAGCAGGTAGTAATTTTACTGTATACTTATTCTTAGAGGAAGTTTTGAAGAGTACAGTTCGATTTTAACAGTTATATTTTCAAAGCTATAATGGAAGTGACAAAGGAGCATATTCGGTATATTTTGGTTTATGTGTTCAATAAACGGAACGACACAACGGAAAGCGTGAGGAATATTAATGCAGTATATGGGGATTGGACAATAAGCGTTGGTTCCTTAAATTCCCAGCCAGAAACTACAGCCTAGAAGACGACCCCGTCCTGGAATATATGTAGAGTTCGACGAGGACGTCCTGCAAATCCTGGTGGAACAAAATCCCATCATAACTGTTGAGGAACTAGCAGAGAAGCTTGGATTTGGTCATTCAGCATGTCATTCAAGTCAGCGCTAGAAGAAAAACGACCATCTTTGGTCTCAAGACGAAAGGTATTCTCCCATCAGGATAACGCTCGGCCACATAAAGCGGGAATAACATTCCAAAGACTGGAGCAGTTTGAATGGGACACGATACCCCACCCATTGTATTCGCCGGACTTTGTCCCATGTGATTATCATTTATTCTGCAGTCTTAAGAATTATTTGGATGGAAAAAATATGAATTCTGTAAACGGGGTCAGAACAGCACCGGAAGAGTATTTTCATCACGGATAACTGAATTTTGGAAAGAGGGCTTTGCAAGTCTACCAGGTAGATAGAAGAACATTCCAAAGGCTGGAGCAGTTTGAATGGGAAACGATACCCCACCCATTGTATCCGCTGTGCTTTGTCCCATCCGATTATCATTTATTCCACAGTCTTAAGAATTATTTGGATGGAAAAAATATGAATTCTGTAAACTCTTTTACTCTTTTACTTGTTTCAGTCATTTGACTGCGGCCATGCTGGAGCACCGCCTTTTAGTCGAGCAAATCGACCCCGGGACTTATTCTTTGTAAGCCCAGTACCTATTCTATCGGTCTCTTTTGTCGAACCGCTAAGTTACGGGGACGTAAACACACACCAGCATCGGTTGTCAAGCAATGCTAGGGGGACAAACACAGACACACAAACACACATACACACACACACACACATATATATATATATATATATATATACATATATACGACAGGCTTCTTTCAGTTTCCGTCTACCAAATCCACTCACAAGGCATTGGTCGGCCCGGGGCTATAGCAGAAGACACTTGCCCAAGATGCCACGCAGTGGGACTGAACCCGCAACCATGTGGTTGGTTAGCAAGCTACTTACCACACAGCCACTCCTGCGCCTGCAATGGACGAAGAAGAACATGTAATTATACACGCGTAAACGACAAAATGCCTATAGGCTGTTATAGTTAAAGATGTGAAATAACCTGTAAAGTGCGAGTTCCGAAAGCTTGTAAACTGTAAAATGACTACTGAAGCAGAAAGTATGGCTTCTGGCTTCAAGTTCCACATCCGTTCATGTTTCCAAAGTTTTCGTCAAAATTAGCGCGTCTACGCAAGACGAAAGGGAATTAAGCGAGCAGATATTTATTATGATTGCTGTAATCGTGGGACTTATCGTTTACTGTTCTATGTAGCTGATAGAGAAAGGGGATCGAATGATAGGTAAGAAATATGTTCTAGGTGCCACGTGACAGGCTTCAGAGAAGTTGGTGTGGAAAGGCCAGGAGAAGAGGTTGTCGTTTGAGAAGTGAGAGCCATTGCAGCAAATCTTTGTGGAGAAGAATAAGCAGTCTGTAGAAAAGTGCAAGAGTAAATTGATTCCATCTTTTATAGCATTTACAGCTTAATAGTACATTGTCTGGGTCAGTACATTGCTTGTATAATCTTGACATTCTTTGCCGATTCGACAACAAAGATATTTTTGATCCGTGTTACAAAACACCGCCGAAAAACAATTTTTAATTCAAAAGCGAGATACATTTTCTTTTTGAGCAAGCTGTAATAGAAGAGAGAGACATTCACCGTAGCCATCTTAGCAACACCGCTGACGTAATACGGCTGCTGCTGCTGCTGTTACCGCTGCTATTTTCTGTCATCAACATGTGGACGTATCGCTGGTCGGTATTCAATTAAATAAAACACGAAATCAAATGATTGGGTGTGAATACGTACTTCCAGCTACAAACTCATACAATATCCATATATATACATACATAGAGACGCACATACATATATATATATATATATATATATATATATATTATATATATATATATATATATATATATATATATATATATATATGTTCAGTCATTTATTAATTCATCATAAATACATACATACACATGTAATATAATATCCACCATATATATATACTCTCTCTTTTACTCTCTTTTACTTGTTTCAGTCATTTGAAAGCGGCAATGCTGGAGCACCACCTTTAATCGAGCAACTCGACCCCGGGACTTATTCTTTGTAAGCCCAGTACTTATTCTATCGGTCTCTTTTGCCGAAACGCCAAGTTACGGGGACGCAAACACACTAGCATCGGCTGTCAAGCAATGCTAGGGGGACAAACACAGACACACAAACATACACACACATACATATATATATATATACATATATACGACAGGCTTCTTTCAGTTTCCGTCTACCAAATCCACTCACAAAGCATTGGTTGGCCCGAGGCTACAGTAGAAGATACTTGCCCAAGATGCCACGCAGTGGGACTGAACCCAGAACCATGTGGTTGGTAAGCAAGCTACTTACCACACAGTCACTCCTGCGCCTATATATATATATATGCATACATATATACATGCATATAGTGGCTGTGTGGTAAGTAGCTTGCTTAACAACTACATGGTTCTGGCTTCATATATACATGCATATATATATATATATCTATATATATATATATATATATATATATAGATATATATATATATATATATATACATACAAACATACATACATACACACGTATATATATATTCCACCGTGATCGACCAGGCTATCAGATGTTGCTACACATCACTGGTCACAATGCGCTTCGCATTGTTTTAGCCTTCAAAGGACGCCACCCCGCTGGCTAAGCGCGCAGGCCAACAGAAGAAAGAGTGAGAGAAAGTTGTAGCGAAAGAGTACAGCAGGGATCGCCACCATCCCCTGCCGGAGCCTCGTGGAGCTTTAGGTTTTTCGCTCATAAAACTCTGGTAATCGAACCGCGATCCTACGACCGCGAGTCCGCTGCCCTAACCACTGGGCCATTGCACCTCCACACACACACATATATACATATATATATAATATATATATATTATATATATATATATATATTCTTTTATTCTTTACTTGTTTCCGTCATTTGACTGTGGCCATGCTGGAGCACCGCCTTTAGTCGAACGAATCGACCCCAGGACTTATTCTTTGTAAGACTAGTATTTGTTCTATCGGTCTCGTTCGCCGAACCGCTAAGTTACGGGGACGTAAACACGCCATCATCGGTTGTCAAGCAATGGTGGTGGTGGGGTCACAAACACAAACACACACACATACATATACACATATATTTATATATATACGACGGGCCTCTTTCAGTTTCCGTCTACCACATCCATTCCCAAGGATTTGGTCGTCCCTAGGATACAGAAGAAGATACTTGCCCAAGGTGCCATGCAGTGGGATTGAACTCGGAAACATGTAGTTGGGAATCAAGCTTCTTACCCCACTGCCACGCCTGCACCTATTTATATATATATTTATATATATATATTAGCCACTACATACATTTTTTCTCTTCTTGTTTTTTCCGTGTCCCTTTCTGTATAAGAGCGTTGGCTCGAAACGTAAAAGACTTTTTCTATTCCTGAGCGTTATACTAATACATCTGTTTGTTTTGTATACCACCTGTCTTCGTCTTTTGTTTTTTTTTTTCGTAAACTCTCCCTATATATATATATGCCCCAGCATGGCCTCAGCCGGATGGCTGAAACAAGTAAAAGAGTAAAAGAGAGTAAAAGAGAGTATATATATAAATTAGAAAAATTATTATTATTATTATTATTACTATTATTCAGTAGTTTTATTTTTATAGCGTGCTTTCACTTCACTACCGAGCGCAGCTCTGTGTGCCTTGGGTATGTGCTGTGATTTGTTGTGATGCGCTCATGGTTATTGTATGGAAAGTGTTCTGCGTAGGGTGTGTGCAGTGCCTAGTAGTGCAATTTTCTGTATGTTATATGTGTTTGTAAGTCCTGGTGTTTTTGTTATGTATTTGTCTGAATATTTTTTTATCATGCCTAATGCACCTACTATGATAGGAATTGTTTCTGTTTTCAGATTCCACATTCTAGTTACCTCTATTTCCAGGTCTTTGTATTTTGAGAGTTTCTCCATTTCTTTTAGAGACACGTTGTCATCTTCGAGAAAATTCAATAAATAGATGTAATAGTGACAGAAAGGAGAGCAAAATAGAGATGGTGAGAAGAAAGGGAGGGAGAGAGAGAGAGACAGACCGAGAGACGGAAAGAGGCGAGAGAAAATGGAATGGAGGGAGGGACAGACAGGAAAGGAGATGTAAAGATGGGGAGCTGAGAGAAAGAGAGAGAGAGAGAGAGAAGAGAGAGGGAGGGAGAAAAGTTTTATTAAGTAGTAGACTGCAGATTTACAATTAAGCTATTCGACTGGAATTGGTTTTATTGTTTTATTCTGCTGTTTTCCTGACTTGAGTCAACACACACACACACACACACACGTATTTACGTGGCTATATGTATATATTTGCATATATATATATATGTATATATATATGTGCATATTATGTATATACATCATTGGATTGACGTATATGAAGTGAAGCAGCATAATTTTTATTTTATCTAAGCGAGATATTTAATCACTCAAAGTCCACAGTCGTTCAACATGTTGACGGTGCTATGACTTTAAGTCTACATGAGTTAAATAAAAGGAAGCTGTATGCATGCATATATGCATATATGTATATATATATATACATATACATATATACATACATATATACATATATACATATATACATACATACACACACTATATATATACATATATATATATATATATATATGTATCTATGTATATATGTATGTATGTATATATATATATGTATATATATATATATTATATATATATATATATATATATACATAATGTATATATATATATATGTATATATATTATATATTATATACATATATACGTATATATATATATATATATATATATATACATATACATATATACATATATATATATATATACATATATACGTATATATATATATATATATATATACATATATACATATATACATATATATATATATGTATATATACATATGTAAGTATGTATATATATATATATATATATATATACAAACACATATATACAAACAGTGCCAGTATTACATACTTAATGTGTGTGTATTTGTTAAACACTTGTAGCGTCGGCCGTTTCGGCTAAGAGTGACCTCTTCTATGCAAAGGCGTCGCACATAGTAGACAAAATGTCGCAGCTATAAGTATTTAGCAAACATATATATATTCTATGTGATATTGATAATGTTTACATTACTGAGCTACTTCTAACAGAAAATGTGAATTTTCTTCCACTTCTGCGACGCTTTTTCGCATCAGCAGATAAATTTTACGCTACCTGTATATACTTCTGGCTGGCGATTAAAATGCTTTTGGAGTTTTACCTCTGCTCAAATACAACAAAACGCTGATCTCTATTACTGTAGAATCTATGATTGACAAGTATCCAATGGATTACAGCCAGAGTCACTACCAACTGCAGCTGCAAAACAACTCAATCGAGAAACTCTTCGAGGAATTAGCCATCAGTTCACCACCAGGAACCGAACGTTCACAAAAATATCATTCTTGATTCTAGATGCAAAGAAATTATCCAAGGATCAAACAATGGGTAAGGTCCCTTTCTCTCTCTCTCTCTCTCTCTCTCTCTCGAGAGAGAGAGAGAGAGAAATACTTTTCCTTCACTTTTCAAGTAATTGCTCTTTGCTCTTTTACTCTTTTACTTGTCTCAGTCATTTGACTGCAGTCATGCTGGAGTACCGCCTTTTAGTCGAGCAAATCGACCCCCAGGACTTACGCTTTGTAAGCCTAGTACTTATTCTATCGGTCTCTTTTGCCGAACAGCTAAGTTACGGGGACGTAAACACACCAACATCGGTTGTCAAGCGATGTTGGGGGGACAAACATACACCCACACAAACACAAACACCGGGTAGGGGATGTGGCATCCAGTGACTGTTCCAGGACCTTACCATGGCCCTGGAGGCAGTTCTTTTTAATGTGGCTTGGCTGCAAGCACGAGTGACACTTGGGGGGCACGTCCCTCAAGTATCACCGGATACCTGCAGCCAGTCATTTAAAAAAAATCTGGAAAAAACAGATTTGCTGCGGCCGATGGGGTCCACAGGGTCAAAATCGCTTTTTACCCTTCCCAATCGACCGCCGGAAATACCCTTACATTTAAGAGCCTGGGTCCGCTATCCACCAGTCCCTGTCGGATGGTATCTTCAATCCAACCCGCCTCGGTGCTTGGGGGTAACCCACATACCCAGCTCTTATTAATTTCCTTCCGCAGTACGACGGAAGGCACAGAATTTCGTTGCTCTCTTAAGGCGGACTCGCAAATGTGCAAGCCTTTTCCCGGTTGACACCCGGTTGCATGTTTGACACCACGGGATAGGTATTTCACAGAAGACAAATAGTCTTTCAGTTCATTTTCTATAACTGGTTTTGGGAAGACGTGATGGAATAAAGAACTTTAGAATAAGTTCTAACAATCACCGTCCTCTCCTCCATATCTTTTAACAACTGCTTAGCCAAAGTTTGGCTCAGTAAGGATGAAAACCAACATTGGTTGCGTAGTATAATTTTTCTGCTGCCTAGCCAAATCTTATTTCGTCCGATTAGCGCAGGACGAATGTAACGCTGTTTGCATCGCTTTTACATTTAATCTTTCCTACACAACTTTTCCCTCTATATTTATGTAATGTAAGGTCATGTCTATCAATCCATTTTACGTGTTGTTTTAAAAATTCAATGCAAACCGTCGTGTTTCGGCGGTGATTTGCTTCAATTATAAGACTTGTGCTTTCCTTGACTGTTGTATGTATAACGTTTATGAGCCTTTGTTTTTTTGTTTTCTTTGTTAACGATTTATAGTATGAATATGCAAGTCTTTTTGTTCAGTGAATTGTATGTGTGTTTCTGTTGCAATAATATGATACAAGTTAATGTGTAAATCTGTTGATACAGAATGGATTATGCTTATCTCCAGTGGGGTTTTGAAAATGGACAGTTTACTGCATTACTCTACATACATTTATTGGGAAATGAGGGTAGTAGATGGCTATATATTACTAATTATTACTAATTAAGGAGTGCAATATTATTTGAAGAAGAATTAATGGCAATTTCAGCAAACGCACACAATTTATTCATGCCCTTACCTGAGAAAAAAAATCTCCTGAAATACTATAACGGCATAGCAACCACAGTAAAATAACATTCGAACAAACCACGATATTTTCACAAAGTTGAAGAGTTGCATGTAAACAGTATATCCTATTTCTTTACTACCCACAAGGAGCTAAACACAGAGGGGACAAACAAAGACAGACAAACGGATTAAGTCGATTACATCGACCCCAGTGCGTAACTGGTACTTATTTAATCGACCCCGAAAGGATGAAAGGCTAAGTCGACCTCGGAGGAATTTGAACTCAGAACGTAATAACAGACGAAATACCTATTTCTTTACTCCCCACAAGGGGATAAACACAGAGAGGACAAAAAAGGACAGACAAACGGATTAAGTCGATTATATCGACCCCAGTGCGTAACTGGTACTTATTTAATCGACCCCGAAAGGATGAAAAGCAAAGTCGGCCTCGGCGGAATTTGAACTCAGAATATAAAGACAGATGAAATACCTATTTCTTTACTACCCACAAGGGGCTAAACACAGAGAGGACAAACAAGGACAGACAAACGGATTAAGTCGATTATATCGACCCCAGTGCGTAACTGGTATTTATTTAATCGACCCCGAAAGGATGAAAGGCAAAGTCGACATCGGCGGAATTTGAACTCAGAACATAGCGGCGGACGAAATACCACAAAGCATTTCTCCCGGCGTGCTAACGTTTCTGCCAGCTCGCCGCCTTTTAAACGCCCGTAAACAGTATATCCATTATTTCATTGGATATATGCCTTCAACAAACCAACCCCTCATTATTCTGATGCATTAAAAGAAAGTGCTTTTTAATGTTAGGATTAATTACACAAGAGTAATTTCCAAATACTGAAAAACAGAAGACCAAAAATCATACAGCTTAATGCTCTGTTTCATCTTAATTTGATAGCAATTACTGCTAAACATTCATTGAAATTATTAAATAAAGGTATTTGAAAAAATAGTTATAAATATTATAAGACATATTGTAAAATCACATTTCTGTTGAACATATAATTTTGCTTCAGTTTAGCGAATATCAAGTGTAAAAATTTAAAAAAGCTATCTACATACAATTATTTATGTTCGTCCAGTTGTAATAATTCCTTAAATTGTACATTAAATAACTGATGTATGCCGAAATCAACAGTGCGTTAAGTGAAAATATTTACAGTTAACGGTTAAATATCTAAGAACTGTATCGAGTTGACTGAAAATCAATCCAAATTAAGATATAATGAGAAGTTTCAAAATATGATTTGACACAATGCTATTAAGGTACATCTGGTATTTAAAAATAACAATATCGGAAACTATAAATTTATTTGAAAGATATTAAAACGCACAAACGTACGGAACCTTATAGTTATAGTAATCACGGCTGTAGCCAGTGTATTTCAGAAAAAAACCCCATTTTCTCTAGAAACACTACTTAATTCGTAAAGTATACTAGCCATCTTAATATGGCTAACCACTAGGGGTGGGGGATGTTACTGTAGCTTTTTAGCCCCAGGAGATCATCGTCTCCAGCTGGCTTTAGACACAATCCGGTGCCCTTTAATGATATTCGCAAAGGGAGGTCATCCCCCTCTCGAAAACCTAAGTGATACGCATGGACTGCAGTTTCGAGATTTGTCTCTTGTCAACACACGCTAATCACGGGTTTTCGATAAGAGAGACCTGTTTGCGAATATCTATTTAATGTTTTTCCCAGTAACCACTGTCACTGATTTCGAAAAACGGTTTGAAACTGCAGTCCATGCGTATCACTTAGGTTTTCGAGAGGGTATGACCTCCCTTTGCGAATATCATTAAAGAGCACAGGATTGCGTCTAAAGCCAGCTGGAGACGATGATCTCCTGGGGCTAAAAAGCTACAGTAACACCCACCCCTAGTGGTTAGCCATATTAAGATGGCTAGTATACTTTACGTTGTCGAGTGCTTACTGTTTACATCTCGCTCAAAGATTTATTATTGTTTTCAGACCGTTTTTCGAAATCAGTGACAGTGGTTACTGGGAAAAACATTAAATAGATATTCGCAAACAGGTCTCTCTTATCGAAAACCCGTGATTAGCGTGTGTTGACAAGAGACAATAATCTCGAAACTGCAGTCCGTGCGTATCACTTAGGTTTTCGAGAGGGGATGACCTCCCTTTGCGAATATCATTAAAGAGCACAGTTTTGTGCCTAAAGCCAGCTGGAGACGATGATCTCCTGGGGCTAAAAAGCTACAGTAACACCCCCACCCCTAGTGGTTAGCCATATTGAGATGGCTAGTATACTTTACGTTGTCGAGCGCTTACTGTTTACATCTCGCTCAGAGATTTATTATTACTACTTAATTCGTTTAGAATTTAATATACCTTTGTAACCATAAATCGAACTTTTTGTCAAAACTTGCAGGTGTAGCGGTGTCGTAAGAAGTTAGCTTCCGAACAGATGGTTCCGGGTTCAATCCCACTACGTGTTACCTTTGGCAAGCGTCTTCTACAACAGTCCTAGGTCGATCAAAGCCTTGTGAGTAGATTTGGTAGATGGAAACTGAAAGGGGCCCGTCGTACATATACATGCATATATATACATATATGTGTATATATTGTACGATACAAAAAAGAAGATGACATTTCTAGAATGCGGCAATGCCGTTAGCACAACAGAAATATTGGGTAACTTACTCTTACAAAGCGGAAAAAATTATCAACAAGCAGCCATGGGACTCGAACCCGCAGTCCCAAGACTCTGGCTGAGTATTTTACCATTAAGCTAAACTGTCCGCTGACAAATTCATCAGCAGATGTTTGATTATATTCATAAACACACGCATGCGCACACACACATACACACACAAACGCATATATATATATATATATATATATATAAACACAATATATATATATATATGTATATATACATACATACATTCATATATAAATATATACACACATACGCACACATACATGCACTTATATATATATATATATACGCACTTATATGTATATATATATATATGTATCCATGTGTGTGTCTTTGTGTTTGTGTTTGTCTCGAATCACCGATTCACAACCGGTGCTAGTTTGTTTACATCCCTGTAACTTAGCAGCTTAGCACAACGGAACCGATAGAAAGAGTACTAGGTTTTTTAAAAACAATAAATGAATACCGGCATCGATTCGTTCGACTAAAGCTCGTCAAGGCGGTGCCCCAGCATGGCCGCAGTCCAATGACTGAAACAAGTAGAAGTATAAAAGATACTTTAAAATGTCTAACAGCCGAGCACTGAGCAGTTTTGCGTCATATATTTACACGAACAAAACAAATTTGTGATATTTTCTGTTGTTAACGTGTAATGCATATTTACAGTTTTATTTTCTGCATAATATATACGATCGTTTGATCTATGTTTTTTATTGCTTGGGAATCACAAAAAAAAATTGCAGTCACAATTTTGGAAGTTTCAGCTAAATATTAATTTTATTATATTATTTTATTTTATGGCATTCAGTTCCTTTATATTCGTCTCGCATTGTTCTCTCTCGCCTCTCTCTCTCTCTCAATCTTTCTCTTTCTCTTACTCTATCTATCTATATCTATCTCTGTCTATGTACATTTTTTTCACTCTTTTACTTGTTTCAGTCATTTGACTGTGGCCATGCTGGAGCACCACCTTTAGTCGAGAAAATCGACCCCTGGACTAATTCTTTGTAAGTCTAGTACTTATTCTATCGGTTCTCTTTTACTGAACCGCTAAGTTACTGGGACCCAAACACACCAGCATCGGTTTTCAAGCGATGTTGGGGGGACAAACACAGACACACAAACACAACACACACACGCATATATATATATATATATATAATATATATATATAATATATATATATATATATATATATATATATATATATACATACGACGGGCTTCTTTCAGTTTCCGTCCACCAAATCCACTCACAAGAATGCTTTGATCGGCCCGAGGCTATAGTAGAAGACACTTGCCCAAGTTGCTACGCAATATATGTTTGTCTGTGTGTGTGTGTGTGAGCGCATAAGCGCATATATGGGCGGTCGTATGTACGCCTTCATAAAATATATATGTATCTATTTGCATCTATATCTTTGTATATATTGCTCGAACACAGGTACACATAATACATATACATATATGTGTGTGTGTGTGTGAATGTGTGTGTGCGAGTGTGTATATACATGTATATATCTATAAGGCCATCATATGTGCTTGTGGATGGATGTGGGCTGATGTTTATACGAGTGTGTGCAATTATGTGTGTTGTGTAAGCAGAGAAATTCAACTTAAGCAATATGCGGTTATGTGGCATGAGAAACATATACGTTCAGAAGAAATAACTGCCGTATGAGAAGTAGTTAAGACGTGCTGGCAGATCATAAACATACCGATACGTCTTAAGTTACAGACAAAGAGTTAGATACAGGTGGTGGTCTTAGTTGTGATGAGAGCGTTGGTGGAAGGGTTTGACTACTCCCAGTTTGTGTTAGTCAGCTGATGATCTATTCTTGGAAATATTTTGAGGTTCCAAATTTACTTTCACCGACACGTAGCAGGGTATAGAAAATGGACCAAACGTGTCGGCAGAATCGTTAGCATGTCGGACAAAATGCTTAGCGGCATTTCGCTCGTTTTCATGCTCTGAGTTAAAATTTCCCTGATGTCAACGTTGCTTTTCATTCCTTGTGAATCGATAAAATAAGTAACCGTCGAACGATTAGGTCCATGTAATCGGCTATTCCCCTACCTCGCCTAGTGACGTTGTTGAGTGTCTACAATGCATGTTTACACGATATTCTATGTTCACTTGTATGCCGGAAAAAGAAAAAAACAATATTCATGAAAACCAAACCAATCGGAGGAAAATATAGTTTCCAATAGCCTTACAGGCATTTTCCAATCTCGATGAGAATGAAATTTCATCAGGTTTCATCCGCCTCCACGTTCTGGGATCTATTACTGAAGGGGTCAACATTGCTTTTCACCCATTTCGCAATCGATAAAATAAGTACCAGTGAGTTATCAGGATCGATGTCATCGATTAACCCCATCCGCCAAAGTTCCAAGCCTTGGGCCTATAGTAGAAAGAATTACTACCAATGTTGTTAAGGCGGCGAGTTGGCGGGATCGTTAGCATGTTGGATGCTGAGGGGAATCTCTTCCGGATTTACGTTCTGAGTTCAAATACCGACGAAGTCGACTTTACCTTTCATCCTGTCGAGATCGATAAAATTGAGTATTGAGGTCGATGTAACACCCAATAGTCCCCTCTCTCAAATTCCAGGCCTTGTGACTATAATAGAAAGGGTTATTACTGATGTTGTTGCCTTATGCTCTGACTAGACCTGTTTTTGCTTACTCCACCTCCTCATGGCAACGTCTTGGGGTTCTAATTTCTCGGCTGAATTACATAGATGCAAGGAAAATATATTGTGGAGGCACATGGACTAGTGGTTAGAGCAGCGGACACGCGGTCGAGGGATCGCGGGTTCGAATCTCAGACCGGGCGATGTGTGTGTTTATGAGCGAAACACCTAAGCTCCACGCGGCTCCGGCAGAAGGTAATGGCGAACCTCTGCTGACTCTTTTGCCACAAGTTTCTCTCACTCTTTCCTCCTGCATCTTGCAGCTCACCTGCGATGGACCGGCGTCCCGTCCAGGTGGGGAACCTATACGCCAAAGAAACTGGGAAACCGGCCCTTGTGAGCCAGGCATGGCTCGAGAAGGAACAAATAAAAATTAAAAAAAGGAAAATATATTGCTATAATTAATAAGTTCAATCACGAAATATTCGCAGGAAAATGTTATTAAACATAGTTATAAACATGCGAAGGGTAAACAATTAATAAAATGCTCCCTTGTTTGCTCTGCTCTGCTCATGTCCTTGCATGATAGGGCTGGGGTTATCCTAGACCAGCGGTCTCAGCGGCGTCATCGTACGTAGAACCGACCAGCCACAGGTGCCCTCACTCGCTGGCGGTTCCGTGCCAGCCTCTCTGCGTCTGCCAAGAGGACGTTGAGTCTTGCTTATATGCTGTGAGTATTTAAAATAATATGCATTTGAGCATGTTGGAATTTCCCCAAACCGCCCAAAGTAAAAAAGAAAAAACGCAGTCCCTCTGCGTGATACCTTGGGTAAGTGCCTTCTACTATAGCCTCGGGCCGGCCAAATTTTTGTGAGTGGATTTGGTAGACGGAAACTGAACAAAGCCCGTCGTATACACGTGTGCGCGCGCGCGCGAGCGCGTGTATGTGTGTGTCTGTGTGTCTGTGTCCGTGTGTTTGTGTCTGTGTTTGTCCCTCACCCCACCATTGCTTGACAACCGATGCTGGTGTCGACGTCCCCGTAATATAGCTGTTCGGCAAAAGAGACCGAAAGAATAAGTACTAGGAAGTACTAGGCTTACAAAGAACAAGTCCTGGGGTCGGGTTGTTCGACTAAACGCGGTGCTCCAGTATGGCCGCGGTCAAATGCCTAAAAGAAATAAAAGATAGATACATTCTTTTGCATTTGAGTTGAGACCGAAGATCGGTAGAATGGAAGAATTGTGGGGATATTCTGACGCAACTCAGCCAGTGTGGATATCAGCCTAACATGTTTCTCCAGAATGAAACGTTTGGGTCCAGCTGTTTGGGCGCTAGCGATATGGCACGGCTGACTAGATATTCAGTACGTCTTGGTGCTGGGGCAAACACATACACGCATACACACATGTGCCCGCATGCAAGTGAACACACATACAGACGCATACACACGCGCACACGTGTGGAAATATATGCATATAGACAGAAAGAGTGTGAGAGAGATATATTACTGAGTGAGAGAGCAGTGCATGCCATCAAAGTGACACTGGGGTAAATTATATGAAGCCTAGTATACTCATCACGACTACCCGTCTGATAAGGGTACACCAGGCACGTGCATCAAAACCATATGACATGGTGATCTCATATCATGAAAAACAGCGCATGGCCTTGCAGGTGGGGCCCAGTTAGAATTTTCTTCTAGTCGAGTAGCTCATTCTGCTCAAAAGGTCCCTGAATAAGGGTTGCTTAAGGATGTTGAACAAACCACCCATGTTTCCAGAGGCGAATTATTCAAACCCCAAAGAATCCCTCTCAGCACATGGCTCTGAGGCTCCCCCACTACTTCTGCTCGTGATCAGAGATTATTATTATTATTATTATTATTATTATTATTATTATTATTATTATTATTGCTATTATCATCATTATTATTATTATTATTATTATGATGATTATTATTATTACTATCATTATTATTATTATCATTATTATTATTATTATTATTATTATTATTATTATTATTATTATTATTATTATTATTATTCAGTAGTTTTATTTTTATAGCGTGCTTTCACTTCACTACCGAGCGCAGCTCTGTGTGCCTTGGGTATGTGCTGTGATTTGTTGTGATGCTCTGATGGTTATTGCATGGAAAGTGTTCTGCGTAGGATGTGTGCAGTGCCTAGTAGTGCAATTTCTGTATGTTATATGTGTTTGTAAGTCCTGGTGTTTTTGTTATGCATTTGTCTGAATATTTTTTTATCATGCCTAATGCACCTACTATGATAGGAATTGTTTCTGTTTTCAGATTCCACATTCTACTTACCTCTATTTCCAGGTCTTTGTATTTTGAGAGTTTCTCC